>NC_050530.1:1717413-1770057 GCF_002922805.2 Oryzias melastigma
GAGGGGGGAGAAGGGCCTGGAAGGGCGGGGGAGGCGGAGGGCTCTGGTTGGGTGGAGGGGGGATCGGTTCCGAACCGGAAGAGTAGGTGGGAGACGAGGCTTCATCGCTGCTGCTGTGGTCCTCGCCGCTGTCGCTGCTGAGCCGCCGGGACATGAAGCCCCCATCCTGATCCTCTGGGAAACTCATCTGAGGGAGGAGGAGCATCATCAGAACGCTGCCGAACGTTAACGCTAAGAATCATCAGAAAGCTGCCGAACGTTAACGCTAAGAATCATCAGAACGCTGCCGAACGTTAACGCTAAGAATCATCAGAACGCTGCCGAACGTTAACGCTAAGAATCATCAGAACATTTTAAACGTTAACGCTAAGAATCATCAGAACATTTTAAACGTTAACGCTAAGAATCATCACAACATTTTAAACGTTAACGCTAAGAATCATCACAACATTTTAAACGTTAACGTTAAGAATCATCAGAACATTTTAAACGTTAACGTTAAGAATCATCACAACATTTTAAACGTTAATGCTAAGAATCATCCGAACACTTCCGAACATTAACGCTAAGAATCATCACAACATTTTAAACGTTAACGCTAAGAATCATCACATTTCCGAACGTTAACGCTAAGAATCATCACAACATTTTAAACGTTAACGCTAAACATCATCTGAACGCTTCAGAACGTTAACGCTAAGAATCATCAGAAAACTTCCGAACGTTAACGCTAAGAATCATCCGAACACTTCTGAACGTTAACGCTAAGGATTATCAGAACATTTTAAATATTAACGCTAAGCATCATCAGAACATTTCCAAACGTTAACGCTAAGAATCATCCGAACACTTCCGAACATTAACGATAAGAATCATCAGAACATTTTAAACGTTAACGCTAAGCATCATCAGAACATTTCCCAACTTTGATGCTAGTTATGACCAGAGCTTATTTTGGTAAATTTCTGATCTTAATTGCTAATATTTAACAGAGATTTTATTGGTAAAATATCCAAACTTAAACGCAAATCTTCATCAGAGTTTCTTCTGGTAACATTTCTGATGTTTTTTTCGCTAACCATCATCAGAGCGTCTTTCGCACTTTCGAACTTTAACGCTAATCACCATTAGGGCTTTTTTGGTAGAATTTCCAAACTTTAACGATAATCATCGTCATTGCTTCTTTTGGTAAAACTTCCGAACTTTAACGCTAATCATCATTAGGACTTTTTTTGGTAGAACTTCCAAACTTTAGCGCTAATCATCATCAGAGCTTTTCTTGTTGAAACTTTCGAACTTTAATGCTAATCATCATTTTAGTTTCTTTTGCTAACACCTCTGGACCTTAACGCAAATCATCATCAAAGATTCTTTTGGTGACACTTCTGAACTTAAATGCTAATCAACACCAGAGCTTTTTTTTTAGCAAAGCCTCTGAACTTTAACACCAATCGTCACCAGAGCTTCTTTTGCCAAAATTTCTGAACTTAATGCTAATTGTCATTAGAGCTTTCTCTGGTAACACTCCTGAACTTAAACCCCAATCATGCTCAGATCTTATTCTGGTAACAGCCCAGAATTTCAACGCTAATCAGAAGCCTAATCGAACAGTGTCAGTTAATAAAATACTTGAAACAGAAACTTGTATACAACTGAGTGAAAATGACTGAAATCTTGTAACTGTGCGTGTTAGCTCTGGTTCTTTAGTTCCTTAGCAACAAAGAAGTATGTTGTCAGGCATGAAGCGCTTTAAACATCTCCAGAAATTGTGAATCTACATGTGAAGCACAGAAAATGTAATGATGTGAAGAAGCAGCAAAGAAACCGTAGATCTGCTAATTGTTGCCATAAACAGAAAAACATTCAGAGAAGATGAAGCAGGGCGGCGTGACCATGCTTTACAGCCTAACTTAATGTTACTTACAGGTTCACCTCTTCTCCTCAAACCATGACAACCATCTTGACGTATCTGTTCGTGTGATACAATAATAAAATCTTAATCCTACAGTCATTATTTAATCTTAAGGTACAGGATTATCTAAATGAGGAGGATAAGAGACGAAGATTCCATCCTGAATGCTTTTATTAGCAAGAAAACAAACACAGGTTTGAGTTTCTGTGTGCTTCTTGGATCATTAAATATGGATCATAAAAGTTTAAGACACATGTGTCAAACTCGAGGCCCGGGGGCCGGATCCGGCCCTCCAGGTAATTCTATTCGGCCCTCCAGATCTTTTGATTTTATTGTTATTAATGACCCACTTATCTTAAACTTGTATCATTTTGACAAAATATATTTTTATGGAGAGTAAAATATTGAAAGTTATTTAAGGTTTAAGTTGATTTATTCTGGAATAATATTCCTGCATTTTTATTATTCATAATTATGTTAAAAAGTTATGGTTTTCAAGTTTGAAAAATTGCCGTTCTGCTAGCTTTTTGGACTATGTTTTAGGCTATTTTGGAGTTTAGCTAATATTTCAGCAAACGTGTTAGCTGTTTTGGCTAATTTAGACTTTTCTTTTAAATTTTTTTTAGACTATTTCTTGAGTTTAGCTAATATTTCAGCTACATGCTAGCTGTTTTGGCTAACCTAAGTTTTTTTTGTCTTTTTTTTAGGCTAATTTGGCATTAAGCTAATATTTACCTGCTAGCTGTTTTGGCTAATTTAGTCTTTTTTCAGTTTTTGAGGTTATTCTGAAGTTCAGCTATTTTTTTCAGCTACATGCTAGCGGTTTTGGCTAATTTAGGCTTTTTAAAAAGTTTTTTAGACCATTTTGGAGTTTAGCTATTTTTGTCAGCTACATGCTAGCTGTTTTGGCAAATCTACGTTTTTTTGTTTTGTTTTTAAGGCTAATTTGGCATTTAGCTAATATTTACCTGAGCTGTTTTGGCTAATTTAGTCTTTTTTCAGTGTTTTAGGTTATTTTTAAGTTTAGTTAGTTTATCTGTTTTTTTTGTTTTGTTTTTTAGGCTAATTAGCATTTAGCTATTATTTTGGCTTGCTGTCAGCTTCAGCATTTTTAGCTATCAATTTCAGCATTCTCAGCTATCAACACTATCATCTTAAGAACTATATCTTGTTCATAAAAATATCAAAAAAATAAATTATTAAAAATTTACAGTTGTAAAGTTTAAAATTTAAGTTTCAGAGTGTTCAACACATGTTTATCCTGTTCGGCTTACTACCTAAGGTGCGTTTTGAAATTGGCCTCTTGTGCGACTGAGTTTGACACTCCTGGTTTGAGACATCAAGCTGTGAGAAAAAGTTTAATTGATGTGATTGAGGATTTTATTGGAACATTTCTTGACAGGATTTAGGGGTGTGCATTGACCAGACTCTGGCAATACGATACGTATCGCGATACAGGTGTCGTGATACAAAACATATTTTTATTATAACTTAGGAATTATCTGAGTATGAATAAATTTTTCACAAGTAAAAGTCAAATTGTAAAAGTAAAAATACAATGTTTGCTTATAAATAATTAATAAATTTAGCAGTATTTTAAATTGGTACAAGTATTGCCAAAGAAAGTATCGCGATATTTCACTGAATCGATATTCTCTAGTTCGCAGACACCGGTATGAAAAAAGTTATCTTTTACGATTTATCTTTGGTTTGAAGAACCGTTCCACTCACCTCCTCGTAGTCATTCTCGCCGGGTACGAAGTCGTCCACCAGAGTGACCCGGTGACCCAGCTGCTCGCTCAGGGCGTCCAGGAACTTGTCGGTGTCCCGGCTGCGCGGCGGGCGGGAGAAGGTGAAGAGCTTCCTGCGGCGGGAGTTCGGGCCGCCGTCTGACAGCTGAGGCGAGGCGGGGGGGCTCTCCAGGCTGACGTAGGGGTTGGAGTCCACGCTGCTCTGGTGGTGGATCTGGTACACGGGGGTGGGAAGAGGCTCCTTCCAGGACAGCGTCAGGCCGGACTTCCGGTTCCCTGCAGAGATCGGGGTTAGAGTCTCTCCGGATGAACTCTCAGAGGGAGTTTTCATGTGTCGACCTTCTCTAGGATCTCTGTAGGTCAGCTTAACTGGTAACCCTGGCAACTGGAGAGTGAAAACTGCAGGCTGGAAAGCACAGATTGCTGGATTTGAATGAGCGACTCATTCAAAAATCAGTGGTTTTTGTGCCATGTTCACAGCAGACTCTAATCAGTGGATGTGTTCCTTCAAAGACCTCAACGGTGTGAACATGGCATCTGTCATCTGCTATCAAGACCAGCATTTAAAGACCCACTCCGAGGAAAACTGGGTTTTTGAACTTGTTCTTGTAGCTTTTTTTTTTTTAATTTAGAGCATATATAAAGATAGTTAAGATCAAAATAGCATTTCTGAGTAGTTCTTTTTTCAGATCAGGAGTAGACCAAGAAGTCCCATTTTCGCCATTTTTGTTGCACCGCTCAATGAGTTATATAGGCTAGAGTTGCTACGCTAGCTTGTTGCATTCACAAAGTTGGACTCCTGTGATTGGCGTTTAGTAAGATTTTTGAGGCTGTTTTGAAGGCTAATATTACAGCTACATGCTAGCTGATTTGGCCAAGTTAGGCTTTTTTTTAGAGTTTAAGTTTAAGGCTGTTTTGGATTTAGGCTGATACTTACAGGCTAGCTGTTGTGGCTCCGTTTGTTTTTTTTTTTGTCATTTGTAGCCTATTTTTAAGTTTAGCTAATATTTCAGCTACATGCTAGCTGTTTTTGGCTAATTTTGACTTTTTGTTATTTTTTTAATTCCTCTTTGAGGTTTAGCGATTTTTTTTTCAGCTACATACTAGCTGTTTTGGCTAATTTAGGATCTTTTTTAAAAGTTTTTTAAGCTGGATTGGATTTAAGCTATTTTTTACCCGCCAGATGTTTTAGCTAAGCTAGGCTTTTTTTCAATTGTTTTAGGCTTTTTGGAGTTTAGCTATTTTTTCAGCTACATGCTAGCTGTTTTGGCTAATTTTGGCATTTATTTAGGCTATTTTGGAGTGAGACTAATATTTACACACTAGCTGTTTTAGTTAAGTCGGGCATTTTTTTCTTTTTTAGGCTATTTTGAAGTTTAGCTATTTTTTCAGCTACATGGTGGCTCTTTTGGCTAATTTAGGCTTTTTTCCATTTTTTAGGTTATTTTTTTAGTTAGCCTGATATTTACACGCTAGCTGTTCTGGCTAATTTAGGATCTTTGTTTTAAGTTTTTTAAGCTGGATTGGACTTCAGCTATTTTTAACACACCAGATGTTTTAGCTAAGCTAGGCTTTTTTTTAATTTTCTAGGCTTCTTTGGAGTTTAGCTATTTTTTCAGCTACATGCTAGCTGTTTTGGCTGATTTTGACATTTTTTCCATATTTTAGGCTATTTTGGAGTTTACACGCTAGCTTTTTTGGCTAATTTAAGCTTTTTTTTATTTATTTATTTTTTTTTTTGAAGTTTACCGATTTTTTTTTCAGCTACATACTAGCTTTTTTGGCTAACGTTTAAGTTCATAATTACGTTAAAAAGTTACAGTTTAAAAGTTTTAAAACATGGTGTTTATCCAGTTCGACCTGCGATCTAAGGCGTGTTTTGGATTTTAGCCACTTATGAGTTTGACACCCCTGGTTTATAGAAAAGTTTTCAAATGTCGTTAATGATTTGTACAAAAGCATTAATATCACGACATGGGTCTTACTTTTGTGATTATCAGAGTTTCTTCCCTTTTGGACCAAAGTTGAGGATTTTATGGTCATTTTACGTCTCTGCTAAGTCGTACCACGTTGTTTATTGACCTGTCCAATATGGCGTCTCTCTTTACGTATCCTGGACAATGCTAACAGGCTAGCATAGCATCTCTAGCTATACATTTCATTGGCAATGTTATGTTAGTTTGGGCTGTAAGCTAGCAGGATAGCATGTAAACAGATGCATGATGGGAAAGGGGCGGGGCTACTCCTTGCCAACAGTCCCTTAAAGGTGAGTTTTTAATAAGCCGCTCTACAGAAACTATGATTTTGCCTAAAAACAGCATCATCATAGTTCAGAGTGGGACTTTAAGCGCTTGACAGTAAATGGCGAATCACCTCTGATGGAGCGGCAGCATGTGTGCGCGAGTGTCGCCCCGGGGTACCTGTGAGGGGGGGCAGTGTGAGGGGGGAGAGAGCGCGGCCGAAGGCCTCGGTCTGCCCCGGCGCCTCGGGCTCGGCGGGGGAGCCCCCGCCCCGCAGCGGAGACGCGCCCTTCCCTGCGAACATGCTCTCCAGCTCCGTGTACACGCCTGTCATCTGGAGGCAGGATCAGCCGTTAGCACTCACGCGGCGCCCTCTTGGGGTCGGACACACCAGCCGCTCTTCACTGATACCTACATGACTGAGGTCAGGGGACTCGGGGAAGGAGGTTCCATCTCCTGACTGCCTCTCCTCCGGGCTCCCACATTCATCCAAATGAATTCCTAAAGCACATAAAGCACGAGGAGACATGAAGACCTCCTTCATCCGCCCCCCCTGCAGCTGAGGGGGCCGATGAACGCGTGGAGGACGGAGTCAGCTATGGCGATGAAGGTCCATGGAGGTGCAGCTGATGGACCCCCCAGTGAGAGCCTGGGGGGTCCATCACAAACAGAAGCAGCAGAGATGATGTGAGGGGAGGAGTTTGCTCTGCAGAGCCTCGAGTTTATCGTTTGATAGACTCCAATTCATGAAAACACAACAACAAAACTCAAATCTATGAAACCTTTGCTGCTTGGTCGATTTATGTTTATTTAAATGACTAATTTAGCTTTATTTAAATTAATTTAGTCAATTAATATCTGTAAAAAAATCAACACTATATAAAACACTAATTATTCATAAAAAATACAAATTTTACAAATATTGTATAAATATATATCATGTATAAACATTTTATACTTAATTTACATTCAATATAAACACAAAATGTTACTTTAAAGTTATTGCTTAGTGAAAATGTTCTTTTACTAATGAATTAAATTCATTTTTCTTTTATTTTTGTGCTTGTTTATTTTTTTTTATTTATATCTAAATAGTTAAACTCTTGTTTACCAAACTATTTTAGCTTAGATTTACTAAAAAAAGAGATTTACGAAGAAATACAAAAAATAAACAACTATATAAAAAAGGAAACTGATGTATCTGTTTATGTATATATTTCTAAATTTTAGATTTTTTTTGTTTTTCAATGAAAAATTTTCCTATTAAGTTTGATTTATCCATTTAAAGATAAATATTTCTTTTATTTTTTTTCCTTATTTTTTTGTTTTTGTTGATTGCTTGACATAAAATAAATTCCAATAATGTAAAAAAGTAAGAAATTTAATTAGGATGGATAAAATAAATAATAAATCTAGTCAGAAAATGTAGTAATTACAATAATTATGCAGCAGATACTATAAAGGACAAATAAAAGGCATAAAACAAGTAAATACATAAATTATAGGATTTTAACAGCTTTTAGGATAAAAAAAATCCCAGAATATTTAAAACTTTCTTGATTTCTAGGTTGTTAATTTTAGGTTTTAGGAGTTTTGTCACTGAAAACAACTTTTAATTCTTCAAAAAAAAAGCTCAACATAATTAAATTTGTTACATTTTCTTAAAAATTTGAATAAGTAATGTTAAATGTTCCAACATATATGATTTTTTTAGCCATTTTCCGTCCTCAAAGGCTGGTTTTGACATGGGATTGGAATCACCGTCTCAGAAAGGGCCGGATCCCTGTGGGACTCCGCCGTCGGAGCGCAGCAGCTTACCCATCCCCAGGTGCGTCCCGATGATGCAGTCGTCGGAGCTGCGCTCCCGGATGCTGCTGCGGTACGACGACCCGGTCACGCGCACCGAGCTGCTGCGCCGGTGATGCTCCGACGCTCCGTCCGGCTCCAGCACGGCTGTGAAAAACAAAGAGTTTGAGCTCAAAGCTGCGGCTGCGTCTGCGCAGGCGGAGCAGCCGGCGCTCACCGCTGCTCTTGAAGCCCAGGAAGCGCGACAGCTTGCTCTGGCAGCGCTCCTGCTCGTCGTAGGTCAGCAGCTGGTAGATGAACTGCCAGATCAGCTGTTTGGCCGGAGTGTCCAGAACCGGAAACACGTCGACTATCAGGGTGTCCACGTTCCTGCAAACACAGAACAGATCTGTGTTCAGGAGGAGACGGGAGGAGAATGTCGGAGAGGATTTCACTGAAGCCTCTGGGTAAGGAGAGGAAACGGCTGACATTCTGCCTCAGAGATGCTGCAGGTTTGGAGCGTCTGTCGATATCCGTCCACAAACATTACAGAGCAAAACGCTGGAGAGACGGAGAAGTTAAGTTTGGCTGTAACTATTTATTCTGATTCTGCTGGAATCTTCTGGTAAACTGGAGCTTTGAGGTTTGTCTTGATGGTGATGCTTGTGAAGCTGCAGAGGCGGGAAGGGACCGTCAATAAAGTTCACAAGAACAGATAAAAACAATTTCTACGTAATTCACAATAAATAATCCCCAAAAATCAACAGGACTCATTATTGTTAATAAATAAATCCTAATATTGTTTCACTCAGAACGGACCAGCGTGTTGTTGTTGTTGTTGTTGTTGTTTTATATCGGTTGTAATTCAGAAAAACTAAATAAATTAGTTCAGAATACGAAAAATTAATTATAAGAATTTAAATAAATGTCTTAAAGAACAAAAAACTTTTATCTTGACGAAACAAAAAAATTAAATTGCAAGAAAAACAATTAATGATCAAAGATTATTTAAAAATATATTTCTAGAAAAAAGTAAAACACTAAAAGAAGAAAAAAATGTTTTAAAAATGTCCCGAAAAGCAACAAAATTCTCTTGAAAATAATTTAAAGAAAAAACTCAAAATCCAGAAAAAAAATATTGAAAATCATCTTTTAAACTTTCTTGAAAAAAAGTTTGATCAGAAATTAATTAAAAATGTTTTTATTGAAAAACAAAAACAAAAATCTAAGTAAAACGATAAAAATATTTCAAAAATCAGAATATCTTGAAAAATCTTTCTTGAAATCTATAAACATCCTGGGGGGGAAATAAACTTAGAAACACAACAAAAAAAGTAGAAAATCACTTAAAAAAACTTTAAAGACAACATAAATAATCTCAAAATTATGGTTTTAAAATAAATCTCAAAAATATTATATAGTATATCATCACAAATATTTGAAAATTATTCTAAAATATCTTGAGGAAAATTTCTTGAAAAACAAAAAACCCTAACCCTACAAAAAACAAAAAAAAAAAATTAAAATCTTTTTTTAAATATCTAACATCTCAAAGATGATCCTTAAATTCATTTAAATAATTTCTGGAAAACAAAAAGAAACAATCTTGAAAAATCGTTCAAAAGTATCTTAAAAAAAAAAATGAAAATCAAAAACTTGAAAAAAACAAAAAGCAAAAAAAAGTCGTCACTTATTTTTTGTTAAAAAAAATTCTGAAAGAAATAATCTAAAATAATTATAAAATATCTAGAAAAAACAAAAAAATTAAAAGAAAAATCAAAAATCATTAAGAATCAATTCTAAAAAAGTCAACTCAAAAATCATTTTTTAAAAATATCTTGAAAAACAAACAAAAAACGATCTCAACCACCCTTAAAATATATATTTTAAAACCACAAATATGATCTTTGAGAGCATGTTTTAAAAATCTCAAAAACAGACTCCGTGTCATGAAGTTGACCACAGCGTCTCGCTCACGCTGGGATTTGCTGCTTTGTGCTAAACGTCGTCTTTGAGACTGACTTACAAAAATAAACATTTCACAGGGTCAATATAAGTAATATTTCCTCATTTTTAGCTCTGTAATGTTTGTGGATAAAGAACAAAACAAACGAGTGACATCGTGACGAGTTCATCTGTTTTCATGAGAAGTTCTTAAGAAATGAACATAAAAACTGAACTACAGTCGGCCTCTGGACTCTGGGATCAACGTTCCTCCGTGGTCGATCCCTCTCCTGGTGAACCTGTTCTAGACGTGTTCTCTCACCGGTGCTGGAAGAAGGTCTCCAGAGCTTTGCAGACGGTGTATCTCTCCTGGATGGTGAGCAGATGCTCCAGCTGCTGGCTGAAGGTCCGGCCGTGGACTTTGATGCTCGGAGGGAGGATCTCCGCCACCCACTGGAGCGAGCTGAGAGCCGGAGACCTGCGGAGCCAAGCTGAGAGTCACGGTCCGTCCTCAGACGTTCACGGACGGGAACGTGGCGTCGGCTCCTCACCGAGAGCGAGGCAGAGTGGTGGGGGCCAGACTCGGGGGCTCGTCCGGCTCCGTTTGCTCTGAGGAGAAGTCCGCCGGCCCCTCCTCCACCACCAGGGTGGGCATGGCGCCGCTGCCCTGCAGCATGGACACCACCTTCTCATGGGAGCAGCTCCTGTGAGGAGACCAGACGGACATGAGGAGGACGCCTCCATGGAGGGGTCAAGTCGGGGTCAAGTCGGGGTCGGCTCGAAGGGGAAACAGAATGAAGAGAAGAGACATCGAAACTGAAAAAATGTTTTGGAAATTAAAAAAATAACTAAAAACTTGAAATAAATATTGAAAATTAAAAAATATATGAAAATGTGAAAAAAATGTAAAATTAAAAAAACTATTAATAGCTTGAATGAATAAATATAAATGTAAAAATTACCAACTGAAAAGTTATCTATTCATTAGTAATACATGCTGTTTGGAATGTTCAAGTTTTCATTAAAAAAAACAGCATTTTTCAGGTTTTTTTTTCAAATTTCAAGATTAATTTCAAGTTTTCAGGGTTTTTTTGAAATTAAAAAAATAATTTTATTTTCATATTTTTTTCAGATTTTCAAAATTTATTTAACATTTTCAGTATTTCTTTTTTACAAATTTAATCTTTGTTTTTGTTTGTTTCACAAGTTTTCATATTTTTTCAAATTTTCAAGATTGATTTCAAGTTTTCAGTATTTTTTTGTCAAATTTATTTATTTATTTTTTTATTTTCATATTTTCTTTCAAATTTTCAAGATTGATTTAAAGTTTTCATATTTTTTCAAATTTTCTAGATTTATTTCAAGTTTTTAGTACTTTTTTGTCAAATTTAATTTTTGTTTTTCAAATTTTCATATATATATATATATTGGAATTTTCAAGATTTATTTAAAGATTTCTGTATTTTTTTTTCAATTTTTTTTTTATTTATTTTCATATTTTTTTCAGATTTTCAAGATTTATTTAAAAGTTTCAGTATTTCTTTTTACAAATGTAATTTTTGTTTTTCAGATTTTTCAAATTTTCATATTTTTTCAAATTTCAAGATTTATGTCAAGTTTTCCTTTTTTTTTTCAAATTTTCAAAAAAAATTTTCTTCAAATTTCCATTTTTTTCCAGATTTACAACATCTTGTTTCCAAATTAAATGTTGTTTCAGTAACAATGTTTGTATTTCTAAGTCTAAAGTCTTCATCTGTTTTTTCTTTCACTTTAATGATCCTGATTTGATCCCGTAGTTTCCTGTCTGGATGTTATTGCAGTCGTACAAATGTGGGGGGAAAAAAAATCTTCTCTACTCCAGTGTTTCTTCCACATGAACTTTAATATCACAGCATAAACTTTTCCATTTATCACTTGTTTATGGTTCCTTCGTTTCTCTCTTCCATCAGCCTCACCACAGCTTCCTCCCTCAGACCTGATCTGGACTCCTACTCCATCCTGACCAGCAGGAGGTCGAGGAGTCGACTAAGAGGAGAACAGGTGACTCCCACAGAAGAAGTTTGGATCTGCTCTCAACATCACTTTTTAAAACTGGATCTCAAAGACGACTGAAGATAGAAACACCTTTGAAGTTTGAATACTTCTATTTATTTATTTTGTTCTCTTGAAAAGATTCAAGAACATTTTTTCAAAAAAGTTTCTATGTTTTCATTCTTATTTTCACAGCCTTCAATTTTCATCCAAACCATCAACTTTCTTAAATGTAGAACTTTTTTATGTTTATTAAATAATTTCTCCAGGAAACTCAGATATATTTGTTTATTCTTTTTAAAGAGTAAAACTTAAGAAAGTCTGAATTTGTGATTTTTAATTTCAGCACAACTTAAAAACTAAAACTACTTTCAAATTTGGCCACTGTATATTTTTGTCTTGTCTTGTTGTTAATGTTTTCACTGTTTATTTAATGTTTTAAACATAAGTTTTAAATGATTAGTTTTATCATTTACATTTTTGGGTTGCTAACCTCTTTAATTTAAATAATTTATTGTTTTTAATTTTCATATTTAGTTTTTTATATTTCATTTGCTGGTGCATTTTTTTCTGTTTTTTTAATTTTGTTTTGTTAAATTTTATATTTTTTGCCAATGATTATTTAATATTTTAAAATTATTTTTTTTGTTTGTTTTTCAATCTTTTTAATTAAAATAATTTATTGTTTTAAATTTTCATGTTTAGTTTTTTTATTTTTAATTTCTGGGATGCTGGAATTTATCATTTCTTTCTGCTTTTTTCCTATTTAATTTTATTTCGTCTAATTTTTTATGTTTTTATTGCTGTCTATTTAATTTTAATGGTTTTTGTTTCTTTGGTAGCTTTATTTTTTTTGCTAACCTTTTAATTTTAATTTCTTGTTTTTAACTTTCCGATTTTGTTTTTATATAAATTTTTTTAGATGCTGCAATTTTTTTTAAACATTTTTTTGACTATTTTTTTACTTTTTCACTGTTTCTTTATTGCTTTAAATTTCTAATGTTTTTATTAAAGTTTTTTAATTTGAACATTTTGGCTGATAACCCTTTTAATTCAATGAATTTATTGTTTTTAATTTTCTGAATTATTTTTTTCATTTTAGTCTAATTTTATTATTTTGTTTTTATTCCTTTTTTTCACTTTTGTATTTAGTGCTTTAGAGTTCATCAATTGCTGCTAAAATAATGAGATAAAAAAAATATGTCTGATTAACTTTCAAAGTCCAGAAGGAAAAGATCTTTGATTCTCTGATTAAAAGTCTTTAGTTTATGCTTGAATTCTTATTTTTTTCTTCCTCAAATCGTTTGTGACCTCCTGGAGCGTCTGTGTTTCTGCAGACCAACCTCATGTCCAGCCCGTTCAGGAAGAGGATGCGGTCGCCTGACTTCAGCCCACACTCCTCCGCTGGACTGTCTGGGAGGAGAACGAGGAGAATCGCACGTCAGGCCCAGATTGGAAATGGACCCTGGCAGCAGCCGTCCAGATAACAACGGGCAGAACGGTGACTAACTGATGCTGTCGGTCTGAGCGCCGCTTAAACAGGAGCAGCGTGCTAAACGCTTTTACGTAACAAGGCGGCGGTGTCAACACAAACGGCTGCTGGAGTCGCCGCCGAATCCTCCTCACGCCGCAGTGACAGCTGTTGGAAATATTCACGTTCATCCGCTTTCTCTTAAAGGCCTTTGTAGTTTCCGGGTAATCAGTAAAGGTTCAGATCATGACGGGAGACGTGCCATCCGCCCCCGCCATCTCCATCTCAGCCTCCATGAGGCCCACTGAGTCAGGCGGCTTCAGCACATGTTGGTGGGAGAGGATGGTGGGCGAGCAGAGTGCCGTCATCATCGGCTGCACGCACACAAACGCACACAAACACACACACACACACACACACACACCTCCTGCCTCTCACAGGAATCTGGTAAATTCTCTCTGTCTGCTGAGCTCAGGAGTCCAGATCAGGGAATTCAGAGAAAATCCTTCCTAACAAAAGTGATACAATTACATAAGGAGAAATGTGTAGAAAAAATCTGTAGAAAATTAATTATGATTTAATTTTTCATAAATAACATTTAATTTAAATGGAAAAATATATAAATATGCAGTTTTAGAGATTCAAATGAATATCAAATTCAAGCCCTCACACCCAATTTTTTAGTTTTTTCAAAATGCCGGCTTTCCTGTTGTTTTATCTCCATAGCAACCATTTAATTTTATGGTCGCCTGATGATGACGAACAAATCGATGTCATTTTCATAAGAATCAGCAAAAGTACATTTTAGGATTTCCTTAGCAACGGAGGATTTTGGTTCGCCACACCCACATTCCTCATATGTTCATATCGAATCTTACATCGTTTTGTTCAGCTTGAGCCAACAAATCATGGATTACACAATATTCTGGTCAAAAATGAGCGAGCGATTAGAGAGAGCAGTTATCATACACTGTAAAAAATGATCAAATAACAAAAGTATTTTGTTACATTTATAATCGTTATTTTTTATCAAATGTAAATTTCAAGTTTAATGAACCACCAATAATCCATTAATTTGATAAAAACTAATCATTTTAAATGTAACAAATTTCAGATTTTTTCTTAATTGATCCGATCTTTCACTTTTTTCAGTGTCCAAATGTTGATTCAGACCGACTCGGACCAATCACTTGTTGGAACCAGAAGGGTCACATTTTCATACTAGCTATGTCCAGGTCTCTCTTATGCCGTCAATGATTGTGGAATGTGAGTAAACTTCTGTGATGATCACATGAACAGAAGTTTTCTCTTCCCATATGGTGGTAAAATGTAAAAAAAAAAAAAATCACATTTTGACCTAAAAAGCCGCCATGCTGTAGGTCCTGTAGCCATCCCATAATCATTTCAAAACTTCTTTTGGACATTCCTGACATATTTGGTTTTGTTAGTGGAGAGTTTTGTTTTGTTTTGTTTTTTTTAGCCCCATATGAGGTTTCTGCCCCATTCATCATTTTGAATGTTCCAGCTGTAATGTCATCAGTTGTCATCGAGACTCATTCTCTCTGGGCGCTAAAGTGTGGTGGACAACATGAATGCAAAAGACACAACACAACATATAGCAAAGCACAACAACAAAAGATTAAGCACAACGACAAATCATGAAGCATGACGACAATAGCTGAAACATGACAACAAAAGCTGAAGCACAACAACAAAAACCGAGGCACTACAACAAAAGATGAAGCAGGATAGCGAAACATGAAGCACGATGACAAAAGATGTAGCATGGCAACAAAAGCCGAAGCACAACAACAAATCATGAAGCACGACGACACAAGATGAAGTACAACGACAAATCATGAAGCACAACAACAAAAGCCGAAACACACGGCAAAAGATGAAGCAGGATAGCGAAACATGAAGCACGATGACAAAAGATGAAGCATGGCAACAAAAGCCGAAGCACATCGACAAATCATGAAGCACAACGACAAAAGCCGAAACACACGGCAAAAGATGAAGCAAGATAGCGAAACATGAAGCACGACGACAAAAGATGAAGCACGACGACGAAAGATGAAGCATGGCAACAAAAGCAGAAGCACAACAACAAATCATGAAGCACAACAACAAAAGCCGAATCATGATGAAAAACATCGAAGCACAACGACAATAGCTGTAGTACAACAACAAAATCCAAAGAACTACAACAAACGCCGAAGCATGAGAACAAAAGATGAAGCATGAAGACAAAACCTCAAAGCACTACAACAAAAACTGAAGCGCGACGCCCAAAGATGAAGCATGATGACAGCAGCTGAAGCATGACAACAAAAGCCGAAGCATGACGACAAGAGATAACACGACAGCGAAACATGAAGCACGATGACAAAAGATGAAACACAATGACAAATGCCACAATACAACTGAATTCATTCATTTAGAAATGCAGATGGAAGTTTTTCAGGATACAGAAAAAACATCTTTTCATCAGGAACAACTTTTTTAACACAATATTTCACCAAATGTTTTACTTTTTTATCACAAAATTTGCTTTACAACTCCAATATCTGTTTACAATGAACAAAATTTCTAACGTTTCACTTCAGCTAAACCAGTAAAAGTACAAATCTGACAAAAAATTTCCCTTTCTTTTACTATATTTTACCAATAATTAGAGTAATTTTACTGAAAATGCAATGAAGTAAAAAAAAAATAATGACAGAAGCTGAAAGTTATGTGAACATGTTGTATAATTGTTGCATAAATCCGAATGAATGATGACAAAGTTTATGTTGACTTTAGATTGTGACTAATCAATACTCATAAGGAGAATTACTCATCACAATCTGGCAAACATTTCTAATTCAAAGTGTTTAATTGTGAATGAGAAGGAAAACAAAACTAGGATGTGTAATATTATTATTATTATTATTATTATTATTATTATTATTATTATTATTGTGTCAGCTTTATAGACGCCAGAAAAAGCCAAAAAACATAAAAAAAAATACGTTTTTAACTTCTAATACTTAAATAAATGTAATATTTTATGTGACATAGTGTATATAACTTATTTTCCAACAGACCTTATGTTTGTTTTAGTGTCAAAAATGTTAAGAAAACAAATATAATACATCCAGGATTATGAATTTTAAACTAGAAATCAAAGTATAAACTTCAATAACTGATTTTTTCCCTCATAAAATGTCCTCAAAATCACCAGAGCACCTCCAACTTCCTACCACCCACAGAGAAACCACCAACCTGCACGACGAGGAGGAAGAGGAGGAGGAAGAGGAGGCGGCGGCTTTACCTGGGATGACGGCGTCGATGCAGACGGGGGCGTGGCCTCGCAGCGTGAAGCCGAAGCTCTTCTTCCCACGGTAGACGCGGATGACCCTGAGGGTGGAGACAGAAGCTGAAGCTCAACCTATTCTAATTAAAGTTCAATATTATGGGATGTTCTCTCAAATACCAATTTATATGAAAAAAAAAGACTTTTAAGGTGGTAATTTTAAAAAGTTTAAGTACAATTAGTATAAAACTGTCATTTTTAGCTATCAATTAAAAATGTAAACAATTAAAACTAATCAATTCATGTCTACAAATAATAGAAAAAAGGCAGAAATTGTGATTTAAGAACATGTTTTATGCTTTAGAATCGATTCCTGTGCGTGAACGAGGAGCGAGTCGGCCTGCTGGAGCCTCCTCTTTGTTTTTGTTCGTCACGTCTTGTAGGTGGGAGTCAGAAGACGCGGGGACATCACGTCCCGTCGGCTGACTCAAACTTCAGCTTTTTGTTTTCCCTTCTGCTCCAAAGCGGAGCTTGACAATCTGCTGATGTGTTTTTGTTTTATCCCCTCTTCATGAGAAGTGAGGCTGAGCTGCGTCCACAACCTGTTTCCATGGAAATGACTCCAGGCTGCACTGCCTGAGTGTATAAACAGAACAAAAAGATGCAGAGGGAGAGGAAACTGTATTCTTTACAGCTGCAGTTATGTAAGGCGGCTAAATGCAGAGAGGCATGCTGGGTGTTATGTGAGCGCATGAGGAGGCTGCAGCGCTCACAAACTCTAAGTGTGTGAATTCTTCAAAGCTTTCACACTATAGTGATTCTCCTGCTCCTTTCTGTACGTTTTCAGTATGTAAAAACTCAATCACACTTTGATTTCAGCGATCTTGGTATCAAGATTGTTCAAATATTGAGCAAAATATGTCCCATAGGAAATGAATGATAAAGTCTTCAAATTGTAAAATTTTAAGTAGATTAATCCTAAAATATATTCATGTTTTCATCTTTTATAGTAATTTATATTTTAAAAAAATGAGTTTAGCTAATATTTTAGCAACATGCTAACGTTTTTGGCATTTTTTTTTAACCTACTGGGGGTTTTTTGGGCCAATTTAGATTTTAGCTTCTATTTTAGCAACAAGCTAACGTTTTTGACTTGGATTACTGGGGAATTTTGGGCTATTATGGAGTTTAGCTAATATTTAAGCAACAAGTTAGCTTTTCTTTTGGCTAATTTGGCATAGACTGAGGTTTTTAGTGTTAGTTTGGAGTTTAGCTTGTATTTAAGCAACAAACTAGCTTGTTTTGCTAATTTGCTATCAATTAAGGTTTTTATTGGCTAATTTGGAGTTTAGCTAATATGTGGGAAACATGCTAACGTTTGTGGCTAATTTGTTTTCTACTGAGATTTTATAGAGTACTTTAGAGTTCAGCTTTTAATTTAGCAACATGCTAACCTTTTGAGTAATTTAGTTTACTGAGGAATTTTGGGCTTTTTTGAAGTTTAGCTAGTATTTAAGCAACAGGCTAGCTTTTTGGGGGGCTAATTTGTTATCTGAGTTTTTTTACTGGCTAATTTAGAGTTTAGCTTCTTTTTTAGCAACATGCTAACGTTTTTGGTTAATTTAGTTTGCTGAGGAATTTTAGGCTGTTTTGGAGTTTAGCTAGTAATTAAGCAACAAGCTAGCTTGTTTTGCTAATTTGTTATCTACTGATATTTTGATTGGTACATTTAGAGCTTAGCTAATATTTTAGCAACATGCTAACCTTTTGAGTAATTTAGTTTACTGAGGAATTTGTGGCTATTTTGAAGTTTAGCTAGTATTTGAGCAACAGACTAGCTTTTTTTGGCTAATTTGTTATCAGAGATTTTTACTGGCTAATTTAGAGTTTAGCTTCCTTTTTAGCAACATGCTAACGTTTTTGGCTAATTTAGTTTGCTGAGGAATTTTAGGCTGTTTGGAGTTTAGTTTGTATTTAAGCAAACAAGCTAGCTTGTTTGGCTAATTTGTTATTAACTAAGATTTTTATTGGCTATATTTAGAGTTTAGCTAATATGTGAGAAACATGATAACGTTTGTGGCTAATTTGTTACCTTCTGAGATTTTATAGACTACTTTAGAGTTCAGCTTCTATTTTAGCAGCATGCTAACCTTCTGATTAATTTAGTTTACTGAGGAATTTTAGTCTATTTTGAAGTTTAGCTCGTATTTAAGCAATAGGCTAGGTTTTTTGGCTAATTTGATGTCTGAGTTTTTTACTGGCTAATTTAGAGTTTAGCTTCTTTTTTATTAACATGCTAACGTTTTTGACTAATTTAGTTTTCTAAGGAATTTTAGGCTGTTTTGGAGTTTAAGCAACAAGCTAGCTTTTTTGGCAAATTTGTTTTCATTGGCTAATTTAAAGATTAGCTAATATTTTAGCAACAGGCTTACGTTTTGGGGGTTAGCTAGTATTTAAGCAACAAGCTAGCTGTTTTTGCAAATTTGGCATGCACTGAGGTAATTTTGCAGTTTAGCTCATATTTAACCAACAGACTAAATATTTTTGCAAAATTGACACGTATTAGGGATTTTTAAGCAATTTTACTACAAATGTTTCAGAAATTTAAGTCAACTTCAGCGCTATTTCATAGTTCTTTATCAAAATTTCCAGTCTTTTAGCAAATTTAACATTTTGCAAATAGCCTTTGCATTTTCAGTAAATCCCTTCAGCAATTAAAATAAATTAAGTCACTATTTTCACCCAAAAAATTCAGCATCTTCAGTGACTATTTTCAGCAAATGCATTCACTTTACCATTATCACAGCTTATGCAACTTTTATAGTTCTCACTGTTTTTGAGAAAAAAAATGCCTAAAAAACATTTTTTCCCCACAAATCTCACCTCTGATTGGGCCCTAAGGGGGGGTGTGCTGGCATCCCGGAGACGGACTTCCTCGGCCCCCTGTCCTTCTCCGCCTCGCCCCGCCCCCCGGGCTCCCCTCCATCCCTGGGCACGGAGCTGGCCCGCTTGGACCCGTGGCGGCGCTCGGAGTGGTCCTCGCTGCGGCTGCGGCGGAGCCGGCCCTGCGGCTCGCTGATGCTCTTGCTGCGGCACAGCCGGTTGATCACGTTCTGGGACACGGCGTCGTCGAAGCGCTGCCGGTGCTTCTTGGGGATGAAGATTCTGGCAAACATGGTGGCATGTGAGGAGGAGGAGGAGGGGGTTAGATGATGGAGTTTCCCTCAGACTGAAGAGAGATCTACATTACAGACCGACTTCAGTCTATAAATGAGAGAAAAAACTTAATTAAGTTGTGATAATCTTCCGATCCAGCACTGAGCTCAACAGGCTGACAGATCCTGAAGATGGGGATTATCTCCAGAGATGAAACGAGGGGAAAAACGTGGGTTCGTAGATGAAAAGTGAAGTTGTTCTTGTGGAGATGAGGAAATCGTGGCGTCAGTCGCTGCCTCCCGGAGTCTGAGTGCAGCAGCGAGAGGAACCGCAGCCAGAATAGAGGCAGAGAAAAGGTGTGGGAGTGAGAAAGCATGGGATTTCTCCTCTGCTTTCCCTCCCTCTCTCCATTTTAAGAAGCTGAATGTTTTTCTCTCCCACACTTCCGTCCACACCTCATCATCTCTGTCACGGTCGGATCCAGAGCCTCCCGTCGTTCCGAACTTCATGAATCGACGACCACACGTGATCAGAAACAGAAATGTGAAGCTTGATCATCTCAATTAGCATCAATGAACATTTATCCACTAAAATGAAGCGATTTCTCTAAACAGTCAGTTGTTATTTTCCACAATACCTCCCGCTGAAGAGCTTCCAACAGTTTGTCTCACACCTGAATGAGTATAATTCATTATCTGCATTTGACTGATCCCCTGGGGGAGGGGTGAGCTGCAGACACAGCTGCGCTCGGGAACCATTTGGTGGTTTAACCCCCAAATCCAACCTCTAAATGCTGAAAGAGAGACTGGGTCTTTGGTGAGACTCAGATAGGGATTTGAACTCACAACCTTCCAGTCTCAGGGTGGACGCTCTACCACAAGGCCTCTGAGTTCAGCTTTATGCTAGTAAAGAACATTTTCATTAAAATAAGTCCTGAAAGTGACAATTTTACACTAGAAAGAGACCACCAAAAGCTGTTTTAACTTCAGAACTACAGTTAAATGTGTAGAAATTCACTGTGATTGATTGAAAAAAAAGTATTTCCTTTCAGTCCAGACTAAAGATGATATTATCTAATTTAGAGAGAGGGGGGGGTGTCATTATTTCTATGGAATTACTCAAAATGACAAATAGTCCTAATAATAATAATAATAATAATAATAATAATCCCAAACATCACACATGAAAAACTCCATTGTTAAACAATAACTAACATGGGCTATTTTCATTGACTGTATATAGAGAACTGGACTGAGTGACTCCTCCCCCCCTTGCATTCCAAACAGGAAGTACCTGGATCTGACAAAATTCTGGTAGTCAGAATAACCGTTTTTTCTCTGATATATTTTTTTACCGTATTTTTTTTTTTAAATCCCAAGTTATAAACGGACCAATCAGATGCCTCGATTCCTCGAACACTGATTGACAGATTCTCCTGAGTCGCTTTCGCTGTACGGGGGGTGGATCGATGAATGCTAGTTTTTCTCTTCTGGGATATTTCTAGTGCTCTTGATTCTGGAATTGTAGGTTCAGACAGCTCTAGAAAAAGGCGAAGGCGCTTTATAAGGAGTGGGGAAAGAATTCGGACGTAGCCAAATGTATTTTCTGTGCTACGTGCTAATTAAGATAACCAACGACTATTGATGACATCATCGAGGGGAAGTAACATCCGAATTTGAAGAGAATATTCTTCCATAGCTCTTATTTCCAACTTGTATAATTTTGACAAAATATATTTTTATGGAGAGTAAAATATTGAAAGTTATTTAAGGTTTAAGTTGATTTATTCTGGAATAATATTCCTGCATTTTTATTATTCATAATTATGTTAAAAAGTTACAGTTTTAAAGTTTTAAAAAAATTAGGATTCTGATAGCTTTTTGGATTATTTTGGCATTTATAAAGAATTTTTCGGAGTTTAGCTAATGTTTCAGCTACCGTTTTTGCTAATTTAGGCTTTTTTCATTTTTTTTTGGCTGTTCTGTCATGAAGCCATTTTTTTTCAGCTACATGCTAGCTATTTTTGTTAACCTAAGTTTTTTGTTTGTATTTTTTAGGCAAATTTAGCATTTAGCTTATATTTTAGCAAGATATCAGCTTTAGCACTTTCAGCTATCAATTACAGCATCTTCAGCATCCAAATTCAGCTTACAGCATTCACACTAGCATCATCACAGTTAATGTATTTAGTTTTATATATTTAGTTTATAATTTTGTTAAAAAGTTACAGTTTTAAAGTTTTAAAAATGTCATTTTAGAATGTTTAATACATTTTACAACACATTTCACAGCATATTATACTATGAATGTAAGTGAAAAATAAAATTTTCATTTAATTTAATTTAAATGTGGGATAAGAATTCAGATTTGGCCAAACTTTTTTTAATTAAAGAAAAAAAAAATCTGGAAAAAAACATGAGTTCAAACAAAACAACTACAACACAAAAAAGTAGAATTTCTATAAAAACAAACCTAAAAATAAATCCCAACATGTATAACCCAAGAACTGAGTTGAAGATTTAAGAGTTTCATGGTTTCAACATCTCCTTCACTCTGAAACCACTTTAAAAAGATGAAAGGTCCAACCAAAACGTTCAGATACATAAGTGATTAATTGAAGCCCAAACGTGTCAGGAATGTCATTTTATTCCACTTTGAGGTTACAAACAGACTCGATCAGATCTGCTGCGTACATGAAGATGACTTTACAGTTTTTATGACACAAATGTCGTTTTCAAAGGTCTCCCTAAAACCTAAACTCTATTCTGTAAAACAGATTGATCCTCTTAATTCATCAAAAGATTGCTGAACCTCAGACCGTTCACACAAACAACTCCCTCCCACACCGGTCTGCTGTGATCCCACTGGGATGAATCAGCCGTTCGCACGCAGAACGTGTGGTTTGGGACAACAGTCCACCAATCAGCAGCAGATCCCGTCTGAGAGACGAGGAACAAACGCCACTCGAGCTCCACGTCCAGAGAAACTCATGAACGACTCGACAAAACAACCAGGATGAAGAGGAGCCGCTTCCCTCCTCATCGTTCAAGCATTAGGTCGTTAACAGACTAGAAAAATGAATAAAACCGCTCAATAAGAACTAATTAAAGAGTTTCTAACCAGAAAGAAAAATATTTCAAAATAAAATGTGTTTTACAGAACAAATATTTAATTAAAAAATCCTAAAGATTGATGTTTTTGACCCTCGACTTATCCATCATTCATGTCGTTACTTTAGTAGAGCACACTTTAACCTGGTACTCTCTGTACTTCTGACAGATGACTCAGCAGATTTTTAAAACAAACCATTCTAAGTTTCATTTGTTTTAGTCAAAAGCTGTAGAAACTTTTTAAATAAAGTTTGGAAAAATGTGGATTCTCGTTCCCAAGAAATCAGAATTTAATCCACTGATTTTATAGGTTTGATTCCTGCAGTGAAACAATTGACTGTATTTGAGAACTGGAAGGATTGACATGTGACGTCAGAGCAGAAACTACCCAACATGCACTGCAATCCAGGCGATCTGAACAGCGCTGCGTCCGGTGTGAACATTCATGAAACCGTGTATGACACGTTCTTGAACGCACCTCATATTTGATCAAAATACATACCTGTCTGCTCACTACTGCTCCCAGAGGTTAAGATTTGGAGGTTTAATTCATGAATTTACAGTATTCAGTAAATAAAGTTCAACAAATCCACATCTTAATTAAAGATTGTAGCATTGTTGCTACGATCTAATAATATGTTTTATCAGATTAATTCATTATTACAAATTATTTTGATTACCATTGTGACGCCATTTTGGATAGGGCAGGAAACAACAAGACATGGCTTAGCAGATACAGTAAAATGACCATAATATGCTTAATTTTGATCACATTTTAAAAGGAAAAAAATAATGAGATTGGAGGTTTTTTCTTTTAAAACTGGACCAAAATTAAGCATTTTATGGTCATATTACTTTATCTGCTAAGCCATGCCTCGTTGTTTCCTGCCCTATCCAATATGGCGGCGCTCTTTACATACATGGACCAATGGTAACAGGCTAGTGTAGCATCTCAAGCCTATATAACTCAACGTATTGCTAAAATAACGATTTTAGCAATTGTTTTAGCGATTGTTTTATCATTATGCTAGCTGTTTTGGCTAAATTAGTCATTTTTATAGTTTTTTAAAGTAATTTAACAGTTAGCTATATTTTTTTAGCATAATGTTATCTGCTTTGTTTAAATTAGTAATTTTTATAATTTTTTTAAAGCTAATTTGGAGTTAGCCAATTTTTTATCATTGTGGAAGTTGTTTTTAAGCTAATTTGATTGTTAGCAATTGTTTTATCAATATGCTAGCTGTTTTGGCTAAATTAGTAATTATGTTTTTTTAGCTAATTTGACGGTTAGCTATTGATTTTAGCATTATTTTAGCTGCTTTGGCAAAACTAGTAATTTTTATAGTTTTTTTTAAAGCAAATTTGAAATTAGCCTTTGTTTATCATAATGCTCGCTGTTTTGGCTAAATTAGTCATTTTTATAGTTTTTTTAAGCTAATTTAACAGTTAGCTATATTTTTGTAGCATAGTGTTCTCTGCTTTGTTTAAAGTAGTATTTTTTATAGTTTTTTTTTAAGCTAATTTGGAGTTAGGCATTGTTTTATCATTAAGCAAGTTGTTTCAGTTAAACTTGTCATTTTTTATTTTTTAAGCTAATTTGATGGTTAGGGATGGTTTTATCAATATGCTAGCTGTTTTGGCTAAATTAGTCATTTTTATATTTTTTTAAGCTAATTTGACGGTTAGCTATTACTTTTAGCATTATGTTAGCTGCTTTGTTCAAATTAGTCATTTTTATAGTTTGTTTAAAGCTAATTTGGAGTTAGCCATTGTTTTATCAATATGCTAGCTGTTTTGGCTAAATTAGTCATTTTTAATTTGTTTTAAGCTAATTTGATAGTTAACTATTGTTTTAGCCTCATGCTAGCTGTTTTGGCTAAATTCTGCATTTTTATATTTTCTAAGTTAATTTAACAGTTAGCTTTTATTTGTTTTGGGGCTGCACGGTGGCGCAGTGGTTAGCGCTCTTGCCTCACAGCGAGAAGGCCCCGGTTCGACTCCCAGCTGGGACCTTTCTGTGTGGAGTTTGCATGTTCTCCCCGTGCATGCGTGGGTTTTCACCGGGGACTCCGGCTTCCTCCCACCGTCCAAAAACATGCTTCATAGGTTGATTGGTGACTCTAAATTGGCCCTAGGTGTGAATGTGAGAGTGGAGTGGATGTGTGTGTGATTGAGGCCCTGAGACAGACTGGCGACCTGTCCAGGGTGAACCCCGCCTTCGCCCTTCAGTAGCCGGGATAGGCTCCGGCACCACTGTAACCCTAAAAAGCTTCAAACGGTTAAGAATATGAATAAATGAAATATAGTAACTAATTAGTAAAATTATTTAAATAAGTTTTGCAAAACTTTCAATTTTCACATAAAAACTGCTAAATCCGCCTAAAAAACTGTGTCACCTGACGTTCTCGTTCAGGTCCAGGTGTATTATCAGTTGCTGTAGGTCTCTGATCACTCGCCGGTGGATTTGCCGCCTGATCGCAGACTGCTGGCTACAACAAGCAGACTCACGGGATATAAATAAATGTTCTGTGGTGCTGTGAGCGCAGCAGCCCACTCGGTTCTTCTCTGTTTGCTATCTGTGCTTCCCTGCTGTCTGACATTTAGTCACACAGATACAGTAGCTGTCAGCCTGATATCTGTGTGTGAAGCTGCTGCTGCCAGCGTTATACCTGCAGATCCACCAAAACATCCTCGGAAAGACCTAATCCGACCTCGTTTGTGAGGAACAGAGATCTATAATTGTCTGGAGGAGCCTCGTGGAGGAGAGGAGGACTCGTTTCTCAACAAAAAAAGAAAAGCAGGAATGATGTGCAGAAAACTGCAGACCTGATTTCATTTCAGGAGTCGGGATGTGGCTCCGAGGCAGACGGTTTGGTGCATCATCTGTCTTCCTTAGGAGAGACGTGATGGATGCGTCTTTTCTGATTTATGGCTCACTTCAACACAATTCTGAACATTACAGAAGACGAGCTAAAAAAAACAGACTTTAAAAGTCTTTTTAGACTCCTCCAGCTGTGCATTGAGGATACAAAAAAAAACAGAAGATTTATGTGATTTTTATCATTTGTTGCCGTTGGTAACTAACTTTCTCCTCCACAGATTTGGAAAACCAGCTTTCAGACGACTTATAATTGTCTAAAAAAGAAAAATATCCAGCCAGCAGGTGTTGTGAAGCGTCGGAAGACATCTGTCTTAGTTCCTCAGGCGGTGACAGCTTTGCAGATTTAATTGCAACTAATCAAAATAAAAGGTTTTTCAGATAATTGCGAAGCTTTTATGTTTAAAAAGGAATCACAGCTTCAGTGTTACGACTTGGACGGGAAAGCAGTCTTTGAAGCTCAGCTAAAGTGAAACTGCAAACATGACTGGATGTTTGATTTTCTTCTCACCAAAAATCTCTTTTAAATCCTGTGAAGCAGAAATGAGTTCAGATAAAAGCCTCCAGAGATATTAATAGTATTGGTATTTTTAGGCCACTTGAGTTTAAAAAGAAAACTGTCAGCTTCTCACATCCTAACAACAATAAAACTCCAAATTTGTCTCCCGCCACATACTCAAAAACTCACCAAAATAAGTACACACCTAGTACCCGGTGACAAACAAAACTAAAACACAGGTGTTGGGGATATCCAAATGAAGTTTTTAAATTATTATGGGATGCCAACATGCCATTTTGTGGGAATGTGTCAAATTTGCCATTTTTTACATTTTTACTTTATTCTGAAAAAGAAAACTTCTCTTTATACAAAATTTCACACACATGCCACAACAACCATAGCTAAAGTTTTGTCGACCTTTGACCTTTGTAAGGGCCACAATCTTAAATATATATTTGCTAAAAATCAGCTTTAGGACCACCTAAACCCACAGATTTTTATCTATCACCTCCACACTCTTCAACCATCATTGCAAAGATACTAAGCAAACAACTTTGCTTTTAAAGTTTGTAGATTTCGAATGGCGTTAGCGTAGTTAGCTAGCAAAAGTGGCATTTACATTGTTGCTCACACATTTTTTCCCGGAATATTGTAAAAAGTGAATACATGAATCCCTGGCTCAAGCTGAACAATACAAAATAGCATACAATATGAATTTTTAAGAAATGTGGGCGTGGTTAACAAAAGCCTCAGTTGCAAAGGAAATCCGAAAAACTACTTTTACCAATTATTCTAAAAATTACATAGAAATGTTTGTCACTCTCTGGCAACCAAAAAATTAAATGGTTGCTATGGAGATAAAACCATCAC
The DNA here is from genome assembly GCF_002922805.2 of Oryzias melastigma. Lineage (NCBI taxonomy): Eukaryota > Metazoa > Chordata > Actinopteri > Beloniformes > Adrianichthyidae > Oryzias > Oryzias melastigma. The sequence continues at coordinate 1,744,359 of NC_050530.1, forward strand.
AAAGACGCCAAACAATTTATTTCCTATCACACTAGTCTCCAACCACAACCGAAGTTTTGTTGACCCACGAAAAAGACCACAATCTTAAATATTTCAAGACTATCGCCTCCAAACTCTTTGAGCTCCATTGGGAAGATACTGGGGGTAAAGCTTTGCTTTTAAAGTTTGTAGATTTTGAATGGTATTTGTGTGGTTAGCTAGCAAAATTGGCATTTTCCTTGTTTATCGCATGTTTTAAGAAGAATATTGTGAAAGGTGAATAAATAAATCCCTGTGTCAAGCTGAACAAAACAATATAACACACAACATAAATATTTTAGGAATGTGGTTAACAAAAAAGCTCTGTTGCCAAGGAAATCCAAAAATCTACTTTTCCTAATTCTTCTAAAAATTACATAGACCTGTTTGTCACCTCCAGGCGACCAAAAAATTAAATGGTTGCTATGGAGATAAAACAAGAGAAAAGCTGCCATTTTGAAAAAAAGTTGCTTTTTTCCCTCCTTAATCTGACAGGTGCGGCTCTGACTGGGGGGAGGGGCAAGAATGAGAGGCAGCTGGTCAGCCACTGAAGGCTGAGGGGGCGGGGGTTGGGTAGCACCTGCGGGCCATCCAACGCCACCCACAGCTTTAATGTTTTACGCATATATGTGTACACACTAGAAACGAGGAAGTAGAGCACAATTTATACAAATATACACTAATGAATACACTCAGAAAAAGGATTAAAATGAGTAAAGAAATAGAGAGATTTTATATAAATTCTTAAACTTCACTTGAATATGCTTCCATGTCTTTTTGCTTTGATCTATTAACTATTTTAAGAGAAACAAAAGCCTTTCTTTAAGCCTTTTTGGGAAACGTGAGCCTCCTTAAAGTAATTTGCTGTCACATGAAAAAGAGTTCCTCTTAAGGAATCATCTGATGCATGAAGAAGAACCCGTCCATGAACCACGAGCAGCAACTCCGGCAGTCTCCTCTGTTGCTATGGAAAGATTTTCCCGCCCTCATCACCCTCACAATGTGCAATTAAGGATAAAAGCGAAATTATTAATCAGTCCCTTAATTAATTAAACTGACTTTTGCATTTTCAATTACCACAAAATAAACGAGTGAATCAATTAAGAACAGATTTTGGCTCCTTCTCAAAAAAGACTCTACATGGGTGACAAAATTCCCTTTTAGGAACTAGAACTTCCTATAAGACAAACTAAAGTTTCATGATGTTTTGTTATAATCTGTAGACAAATGCTATCAGATACATCGCGAGAATCCAGGAGGAAATGATGATTATATTTGAGCTGCATATGAGAGAAAACAATTGCATTCCCACAGAGATGCTGACAGATGATGGTATCTGCAGTCCTGACCATTAAAATGTCAGAAAATGGCTTTTACTGTGAAAGAAAGGAACCCTTCACAGGTGGATAAAATATAATTGTCACAGATGAAATCTCGGTAGCTTAAAACCTTCAAATCACCTCGAAAAAATCCCCAAAATACTGGAAATACTTCCAACTCAATCCCAGAAAACAGCCGAGTTGACAGATTTAAACATTTTAAAAAAGAGAGGTACTCACCCAAAACAATTCATCTTTAAAGAAAATCAACCAATCATATCAACGGTTTGATCCAGCAGAGACCTGTCTTTACCGGGCGTGAATGTCAGAGGAGCCGCCCGAGTCCTCTCTGCAGAAAACCTGAAGAAGAATCCATGCGAGCAAAAATCCCCCGAGACCGACGGGGAGAGGCAAGAGAGAGCGGGAGATGAAAGACCAAACAGAAACGGTGGGAATGTGTTTTGCTGGTGCAGATAAGGGTCTGAATAATTTACAAAAGGTGAGTCAGGAGCAATGAATCACCTTAATTCACGTTCATCATCAATGCAGAAGTAGTAGTAGTACTAGAGAAGTACTACGAATGGTTTACTCGCCTCCATCTAAGATGGTCTATCTGTGGAGATAAATCTACTGGGGAAAGAGGCAGAAAAGTGGCCAAAAGGGGAAAAAAAGGGCTGCTGAGTTTTACTACATTTTGGATCCACGTGTTGGATCGACCATCAGAGATTCGGCCGTGCTGTGAATGCACTCCACTGCCAATCCTCGTTTGAGAAAGTCTTTCTCAGCCAGATCAGGCTGCACATTTCAGAACATCCACGGGAGTTTTTATCTGAACACAGTTAGTTTTTACACATACAACTAACAGATTTGCTGTTTTGGACTCTAGAAACCCAATAATAAAAGTATATAAAAGTAGTAAAAAAAAAGAAGTTTATTTAATACTGTATACTCGAGTATTGGGTGTATTCAGACTAGATCTATTGGTCCATTTGGGTTTGGTCTGTAATCAGACTCATGTTGTTTCAAACCAAAGCTTGCAAACAAAACCACATGACTAAAGATCTCCTCAGTGATTGGTCAGGAATTATGAGGGCGGGGCAAAGCAACGAGAGAAAGACTAATGGAAGTTCTACGACAGGGGTGCCATACTCAATCACACAGGGGACCAAAATCCAAAACACACTCTTGGTCACGGGACGAGATTTATTGAACACTCTAAAACTACATTTTTAAACTTTAAAACATAACTTTTTAACATAATTATGAACTGGATATATATTGTTACCTGCAATAACATTAATGGGAAAGCTGTAAGCTGAATTTGGTCTCTGAAGATGCTAGTCCTGATAGCTGAAGATGCTGAAATTGATAGCTAAAAACGCTGAAGCTAATAGATGAAAACGCTGAAGCTGATAGCTGAAAACGCTGAAGCTGATAGTTGAAAATGCTGAAGCTAATAGCTGAAAAGCTGAAGCTAATAGCTGAAAACGCTGAAGGTAATGGCTAAAAACGTTGAAGCTAATAGCTGAAAACGCTGAAGGTAATGGCTGAAAACGCTGAAGCTGATAGTTGAAAATGCTGAAGCTAATAGCTGAAAACGTTGAAGGTAATGGCTAAAAACGCTGAAGCTAATAGCTGAAAAGCTGAAGTTAATAGCTGAAAACGCTGAAGGTAATGGCTAAAAATGCTGAAGCTAATAACTGAAAACGCTGAAGCTAATAGCTGAAAAGCTGAAGCTAATAGCTGAAAACGCTGAAGGTAATGGCTAAAAACGTTGAAGCTAATAACTGAAAAGCTGAGGCTAATAGCTGAAAACGCTGAAGGTAATGGCTAAAAACGTTGAAGCTAATAACTGAAAACGCTGAAGCTGATAGTTGAAAATGCTGAAGCTTAAAGCTGAAAACGCTGAAGCTGATATCCAGCTAAAATATTAGCTAAATGCTAAACTAGCCTTAAAAACAAACAAAGAAAAACTTAGGTTAGCAAAAACAGGAAGCATTTAGCTGAAAAAATAGCTAAACTTATCCTAAAAAACAAAAAAGAAGGCTAAGTTAGCCAAATAAGCTAGTTTGTAAATATTAGCCTAACTCAAAAACACTCTAAAAAATGTAAAAAAACCTAAATTAGCCAAAACAGCTAGCATGTAGATGAAATATTAGCTAAACTCCAAAACAGCCAACAAATCTTAGTAAATGCTAAAATAGTAGAATGCTATTTTTTAAAACTTTAAAACAGTAACTTTTTTTTAACATAATTATGAATAATAAGGCAGGAATATTATTCCACCTTTTAACCTTTGTCAGACCAGATTAAATTAGACAAAAATATTTTCATGGACCGGTCCAACCGGAGCCGAAGTTGGAATTTTTAAGGTTTCGGTTTCTGAAAATTTTCAAAATAAAATGCTACTACAAGAAATTTAGTTTAAAAAAAAGTCTAAAAATATCAGTAGTTTTTTAGTTTTTTCTACAGATGATGACGAAAACTGATCTTTTCTAAATACATTATAAATCCATTGTGTCTCCAACTTTATTATCTGTGAGTGTGAAACATTTGAGTCTGAGAAACATCTGAGAACATCTGAGAAAACGGTATAATTCTGTATGTCGAGAAATACTCCTAGTTTTGTCTGTAAACAGCAGCTTCATTGTTGTTTGAAGTCAAAGGATCTTCTTCAGTTTCCTCACTGGATCTTTTTTCTCCTAGACATTGTTTGGTTTTTGGTAACTTTGGGCTACTAGCTTAGCAATCCAGGTAAGTCACATGACCAAGATGGATGGCAGTTTTCCAAAATAAAACTTCCTTCAGGATCGGAAAAGAAATTAAATGGAAATAATGTAAGTTAGCGCATGGATTTCTGTTTTTCTGTCTGCAGCCCGGTACCAAGAGACCCATGGATCAGTACCGGTCCCTGGCCCGGGGTTAGGAACCACTGCTATAGACCATATGTGGAGTAGGGAGTAAAGGAAAACTTCTTTTGGAATAATTTGGAACATTTTAACTTTACAAAGGTAAAATAATAGTAAACGTCAAGTATGCTTGTATACTTGGAGTACATTTAAATGGACAACTTTTTGCTTTTTGTGGTTTGGTTACTTTAAAAATCATATAAAACCTTGACTGCTTGACTGACAAACAAACAAAAAAAAACCTTGTTTCTACCTTTATTTTGCTGAATTGGTTTGGTTGCCATGGTGACGCGCAGGTACGATGGTCAGACAGGAGTAAGGGTTAAGCAGCTTCTAGAAACCCTTTAATGTGAAATCTTTCACATTTTTAGCCTTAGAGCCAAACTGACACTCCTTCTTTTATCTACTTCCTGCTAAACTTTTTCAAAATAAGAGAAAGCCGTTAGTGGTGAGTTCTTTTCGATAAAGCTGTGGACTGTTTGATCCTCTCCTGTAGAACTTTTGTGATTTTTGGAATCACCAACTCTTATTTCTCTCGTCTGCTAACAGATGTTCCTGTTTTTCTCTTTTCTCTGACTGACTAGACCCGCCTGTTTGTTCTTTTTGTCTGTTTCCTCTCAGCCGCTCACAGCAGATGGTCGCCCTCACCGGCTCTGGTTCTGCTGGAGGTTTTCTTCCTAATCTTCCATTAGAGTTTTTTTTCCCTCCACTCTGCAGAGATTACACTGAAAACCCGTCAGTTTAATCTGTTTGTCCCTAATTTAGATCATTAACTCATTAAATCACATCATCTAGCCTTATTCAAATGATCTGGACTGAATTAGATTAGGACAAATATAATAAATAAAACTGTTTTTGTGTCTCTTTGAAATATGAGTTTTTTTGTAAACAAACAGCCACAAATATTTTCTTGGCACAACCTGAAACACTAAGAACGGGACAACAGGAAGGTATTAAAAGTACTGGGAGAACCAAAAGAGTCCAGTTCCTCTGGGAAAATGTCTTTTAAAAACATTCCCTCCTCCCGGGATCTACTTTGGGTTCAGATGTTTTCCCAGTTTAAGGAGAGAAGGAAGTTGAGCTAAAAAGTCGTTAAAGTCCCACTCTTTGTCTCTTTGTGTGATTAGGCCGTTTTTAACTAAAATCAAAAAGCTTGATTTTGTTTTTAAGACATATTTCCTGCAGAGTGACGAGAGTTCATGAGAAATTTGATTCGTGTTTGAGTAAGATTAACTAATTTCCCAGCATTCTTTAGTCTACACTTGTTTATAGCACCTCACAAGCTAACGTTAGCGTAGCTTAAAAAAAAAACAGCAATATTGGAGCAATCCAGCCGCACAGTATTAAGTTCAAATGGTAAAATAAAGACGTTCATGGTTCTCTTGATCTTGAGCCTTTTCAAACCGCTGGTTTTCATCTGCTCCTAATCCATCCCAATTCAGCAGAAATACTCAGATTTGAAGTTTTAATCTTAAATTATGTTATATATGTCCTCCAATATGAGAAAAATGCTACAAGAACATGTTAAAAACAGCGTTTTCATTGAAGTGGATCTTTAAAATAAAAAATTAAAATGTGTTTTAAGATTTTCCTGTTTGAAAGAAAGCGTCACCTTCAGAAGAAATAGTCTGACAGGGAAACATAGCAGTGAGAGCTCTAATAGACCTCAGACCTGAAAGTGTTTTTAGCAGCTGAAGCTATATTTAAAGATCGTCTTTTGCTTCTCTTTTCCAGTCTGAGTGAGCGGCGGAGGGAGTCGCCTCGGGCTCCTACCTGATGCTGGAGAAGAGCTGCCGGTGTTCATCGGTGGTCAGGATGTCCGGCAGCACCGAGGCCAGCCACTCCACCCGCTTCTCTGCCGCAAACTGCTTGAGAACGCCGAACAGCTGCTCCTTCACTTCAGGCTCGCCGGACAGAATCTGGTCCACCTGATGGAGAGCGTCAAGATGAGGTCTTCAAGTGGTTCCTCATTTACAGATTTCAACCCAACGGTTGGCTGTAAATAAGCTGGTAAAGTTGAGTGTTTTCTGTCTAAATATATTCTCAGCTCCACCTAAAGAACAGAGAATAAAGTGATATTCAGAGTAAAGACCATGTCCTAACTATGAAACATGGTGGTGGTAGTATCATGGTAAGGGGAAACATTTGGTTGTCTAGTTGAGGACTGATCATAAGTTTGTTTCTGTCAAAATGTGTTGCTAGGATTATCTAAGAGCAGAAGAACTATAACATTTTAGGCTTTATTTTTGGCTGTGTTGTGGCATTAGACTCTTCAGGTACCTTCCTGTTGAACTCCAGAGCTTTGTGCTTGCGGTCCTGCCTCGCCCCCTCCCCCGTCGTCAGGCTTTCCTCCACGCTGGTGCTCCGTTTCTGCCTCGGGCCGAGACACAGAACCCCCAGGCGCAGCGTCCGGCCCTGGGAGGCCTTGATGAGCGATGCTGCCATCTCGTGCTGCCTCACGGGGATGCCGTTCACCTCCATGACATAATCTCCCGCTCTCAGACCTGCGCGGCCGGCTGGGGAACACGGAGAGCAGTCCTCCACCAGCAGAGGGCAGTCTCCTACTATGGTGAATCCATACCGACCATCCGGACCGGGAGTGATGTCCATCTGCGGGATGAGAAAAGCTTTGAGAAAATGTGTCTTCTAGACCAGGGCTCCCCAAACTACGGCCCTCCTCTACATTTGGCCCGGCTAAATTTAGAGTTAAGCTAACATTTTAGCTACATGCTAGCTGTTTTGGCTAATTTAGTAATTTTTCCAGTTTTTTAGGCTACATTGGCATTTAGCTAATATTTCAGCTACATGCTAGCTATTTTAGCTAATTTAGGCTTTTTTTCATTTTTAGGCTAATTTGGCATTTAGCTAGTACCTAAACATGTTAGCTATTTTGACTAAATTAGTATTTTTTCCAGTCTTTTAGGCTAATTTGGCATTTAGCTAATACCGCTATGTGTTAGCTGTTTTAACTAAATCAGTAATTTTTACAGTTTTTTCAGCTAATTTGGAGTTTAGCTAATATTTTAGCATTAGGCTAGCTGTTTTGACTAATTTAGGATCTTTTTTAAGTTTTTAAGGTTAATTAGGTTTTTAGTTAATATCTCAGCTACATGCTAACTGTTTTGGCTAATTTAGGCTTTTTCTCATTTTTTTAGGCTAATTTGGCATTTAGCTAATATTTCAGCTACATGCTAGCTATTTTGGCTAATTTAGGCTTTTTTTCATTTTTTAGGCTAATTTGGCATTTAGCTAGTACCTCTACATGTTAGCTGTTTTGACTAAATTAGTAATTTTTCCAGTCTTTTAGGCTAATTTGGAGTTTAGCTAATATTTTAGCATTATGCTAGCTGTTTTGACTAATTTGGGATTTTTTAAGTTTTTCAGGCTAATTTGGTTTTTAGTTTGGCTAATTTTTTTAGTTTTTAACTGTTTTGGATAATTTAGGCTTCTTTTTGTTTGTTTTTTAGGCCTATTTGGCATTTAGCTAATATCTCTACATGCTAGCTGTTTTGACTAAATTAGTCATTTTTCCAGTTTTTTAGGCTAAGTTAGCTAATATCTCATCTCCATGCTAGCTATTTTGGCTCATTTAGGCTTTTTCAAGTTTTTTAGGCTAATTTGGCATTTAGCTAATATTTCAGCTACATGCTAGCTATTTTGGCTAATTTGGGCTTTTTTCCTTTTTTAGGCTAATTTGGCATTTAGCTAATACCTAAACATGTTAGCTGTTCTGACTAAATTAGTAATTTTTCCAGTCTTTTAGGCTAATTTGGAGTTTAGCTAATATCTTAGCATTATGCTAGCTGTTTTGACTAATTTAGGATTTTTTTAAGGTTTTTAGGATAATTTGGCACTTAGTTAATATTTCAGCTACCTGTTAGCTTTTTTTTTTTGGCTAAACATGACATTTTTCCAGTTTTTTAGGATAATTTGGCGTTTAGCTGATAATTAAGCTACATGCTAGCTGTTTATGCTAATTAGAATTTTTCCAGTTATTTAGGATGATTTGGCACTTCGCTAATATTTTAGCTAGCTATTAGCTTCAGAGTTTTCAGCTATCAGCTTTAATGTTTTTAGTTATGAATTTAAGCATCTTTAGCTATTATTCTATTACAGGTATGGCCATGTATCTAGTTTTTAAAATGCTTTAGTATTTTTTTCTGTGAAGATTAGAGAAATGAATCATTTAAAATTTGGCTATCTGTGGCTTTCTGGAAAACCATAAATCTTTACATTTAGGCTGTGATTGTTACTTTTCCTGTCAGCCTACAAGCCAAATCTCCGGGCCCCCATCAGAGAAGAAAACAGTTATATATGTGGCCCTCACAAGAAAAAGTCTGGGGACCCGTTGTTCTAGACGTCATGTTTAGGATTAAGTAACTGCTGCACCTGCTGTACGCGGGACACCACCCCAATACTCGGTGGGATGTTCTTCTGGGTCTGGGCGATGGCGATGACCGCCTGTGGAGCCAGCGTCGACACATTTTGACCCTCGATCTCCAGAACCTGATCTCCGGCTTGCAGCCCCGCCAGGTGAGCGCTGCTGCCCTCCTCCACAGACAGGATGTAGCTGGGTCCGGAGCCCCCCAGCTGGAAGCCAAAATCCTCCGGCCAGCCCTGGTTGGACGTCGGCATGCTGAGAACTAAAGAAAAGAAAAGAAACTTTGCATCTGGGAGTCGAAATTTGAGCAGAAATGCATCCACATACATACCCATTTCAGCCCATCTTAAGTCAAGCCCCATTGCATCAAAAAATACCCCTTTTTTCAAAATAAAAGCTCCAAATGATGCAGCTCTTCACCGTTTCTCCTGCAGTCTCCTGAGTGTGGAGTCGTACTACTCTGTAACCCTCCACCCTGCACTGTGACACACTCCCTGACCTGGTTCACAAACTCTAAATCAGCCAATCAAACGAGGCCTTCACACAGATTGTGACCTTAATTAGTTTGAAAGACAAAAGTTCCTCTTTCCTTTTTTTACACATCCAAGCCTTTCAGAACATTTTTAAAGCACAAAGCAACACACAGAAAAGCAGAAATAAAAGCATAGATGCGATAACCCCCCCGGCGTGGCCTGAAGTGCATCCCAGCAGGTCGACTGAAGCTGATCAAACACTTACAGAAATCTTTGGGACACCGCGCGCCCCGTTTGCTCTGCCGGAAAGAGTATCTGCCTCTTTTGTTTTGCAAAAACTTCTTCATCTTGCTCCTCAGAAAAGGTAGGTTGTGACTCCTTCACCAAAAAGGGGGGAGAGAAGAGCATCCAAGTCCAAAGTCAGGCAGCAGATGATGCACCAAAGTGAGGCTGCAGCCCCATTCCTCCACAGCTGCTTCCTCGTGAGCAAAAGGTGAGTGTGCACCGAAAAGTGAGTGTGCAAAGAATCCGTCCTGCATCTCATCCCTGAATCATCCTTGGGCTAGCCTCCTTCACACTGTTAATCAGAAAAACTGGGACGCGTGCACCCATGCACCTCGGTTCCTTAATTCTGTCTCCAAAAGAGAGTATTGTGAGGCCTGGTTTTTCTATAAATACACCGCCGTGTCTTCCTCCTCCTCCTCCTCTCCTGGCTAGGTTGCTCTCCGAGGGACCGTTCCTGGCCCAGAATCACTCTGAGTCGATGCAATAAAACCTGACGGGGGACTAATTGGAGCATCGGATCGCTCCGTGTCCAAGTGTGTCAGCACGCTCGGATGTTCGGCCCACCTGGAGGATGCAGGGGCAATTTAAGGCTTTAGCCTGTAGGATTACAGGCTTATCAGCTGAATGCACTCCAACCCCCCCGTTATTAATACAGTCCAAACACATGCTCCCCTCCCTCTGGAAAAATGACAAATGCTTCTATAAATGCTTTTAGATTTGAGTTAATAATGTTTTTAAGGCCCAATTAGTGAACGAGCTTAATGCAAATCCTAAACAATAAAAACATTTATAAGTGACAGAAATGTGTCATCGTTAAAAAAAAAAAACAAAAAAAAACTCTCAGCTCTTAAGACAAATTGGGTCCTCTGTAAACAGCTAAAGGAGAAATATTTTAAAGCCAGGAATCGATTAAAAGAAAATTAACTAATTAATCGCGAACTGGGGAAAATTAATCGCGATTAATCGCATTAATTGTTTTTGGTCACAATGTTTCCCGATCATTTATTAACTGAGAAAAATCACAATGTGAAATCATACACAATCAAACTGTGCATTTAAAGCGTTTATTTTTAATTATTTTCGTCAATTGATTAAAATATTAATTGCAATTGTATTTTTTAGTTACAATATTTGGCAACCACTTAATATCTGTGAAAAATCACAGTATGAAATCACACACAAGAAACTCTCCTTAAAGCATTTGTTTTTACTTAGTGCTGTCTATCGATTAAATTTTTTTTTTTTTTTAGTTACAGTATTTGCCGACCGCTTAATATCTGTGAATAATCACAATGTGAAATAACACACAAAATTGTAATATTAATAATGTTTAATAGTACTGTCAATGGATAAAAAAATTAATCGCGATTAACTGCGATTATTTTTTTTTTTAAATATTTACCGACTGCTTCATATCTATGAAAAAGAACAATGTGAAATAACACACAAAATTGTAAAATTTAGATTGTTTATTTTTAATTAGTGCTTTCAAGTGATTAAAAATTAATCGCGATATTGCGATTAATTTTTTTAGTTACAATATTTGCCGACCACTTAATATATGTAAAAAAGAACAATGTGAAATAACACACAAAATTGTAAAATTAAGAATGTTATTTTTAATTACTGCTGTCACCTGATTAAAAAAATTAATCGTGATTAATTGCGATTTTTTTTTTTTTTTAGTTACAATATTTGCCGACCACTTAATATATGTGAAAAAGAACAGTGTGAAATAACACGCAAAATTTTAAAATTAATAATGTTTATTAGTACTGTCAATCGATAAAAAATTAATCGCGATTAATTGCGATTATTTTTTTTTGTTAAAATATTTACCGACTGCTTCATATCTATGAAAAAGAACAATGTGAAATAACACACAAAATTGTAAAATTTAGATTGTTTATTTTTAATTAGTGCTTTCAAGTGATTAAAAATTAATCGCGATATTGCGATTAATTTTTTTAGTTACAATATTTGCCGACCACTTAATATATGTAAAAAAGAACAATGTGAAATAACACACAAAATTGTAAAATTAAGAATGTTATTTTTAATTACTGCTGTCACCTGATTAAAAAAATTAATCGTGATTAATTGCGATTTTTTTTTTTTTTTAGTTACAATATTTGCCGACCACTTAATATATGTGAAAAAGAACAGTGTGAAATAACACGCAAAATTTTAAAATTAATAATGTTTATTAGTACTGTCAATCGATAAAAAATTAATCGCGATTAATTGCGATTATTTTTTTTTGTTAAAATATTTACCGACTGCTTCATATCTATGAAAAAGAACAATGTGAAATAACACACAAAATTGTAAAATTTAGAATGTTTATTTTTAATTAGTGCTGTCAAGTGATTAAAAATTAATCGCGATATTGCGATTAATTATTCTTTTTGTTAAAATATTTACCGACTGCTTCATATCTGTGAAAAAGAACAATGTGAAATAACGCACAAAATTGTAAAATGTAGAACGTTTATTTTTAATTAGTGCTGTCAAGTGATTAAAAATTAATCGCGAATATTGCGATTAATTTTTTTAGTTACAATATTTGCCGACCACTTAATATCTGTGAAAAAGAACAGTGTGAAATAACACGCAAAATTGTAAAATTTAGAATGTTCATTTTCAATTAGTGCTGTCAACTGATTAAAAAATTAATCGTGATTAATTGCGATTAATTTTTTTTAGGTACCATTTATTATCTGTGAATAATCACAACATGAAATCACACACAAAACTGTAGATTTAGAACATTTAATATTAATTATTGCTATCAATTGATTTAAAAAAAGCAATCAGATTAATCACACTTTTGGATTGCGAATAATCTCGATTAATCACAATGTTTTACTAGGTACATTTTACATTACAATATGAACAAAAATGGCCAGACAGAAAACTTTTACTTCATTTTTTCGTCTCAAATGTTTAAATTTATCAAGTTTTAACCAGTGTCATTTGTGACCAAAAAAACGCATCGACAGTTAGATAAGCAGAACTATAAAGACTTTTATATCTGCAGTATTACTCGATACTGATAAACAGCCATTGGAACATGCAGACCTAAAAAAAAAAGTTTTGGTCACATAGCCCAAATGTTCTGTATCACTGCACAGGCTGCTTTAAAACAAACTTTCCTTCGTCTTCTGGACAAAAACAAGAGGTAGGAGGTGAACTTCCTCTGTGCACTGATGCTTTATTTAACCTATCATGACGAAAAATAACAAGATTAAAGTACTAATAACTGATTGATTACGTATAATTTGGAAAATACCTGACTAAGTGTCTTAAAGCGCCGTAGCAACAGTTGTGTTTCTTTTTTTTTGCTTGGCAAATTTTTCCAAACTATTGAGATCATTTGAATTTTTGGCTTAAGCTGAACGAAACAATGTGAACACATAAGGAAAGAGGGTGTGGTTATAAAAAAAATAAAATAAATAAAGACAGAAAATGAAAATGACACCGTTGCTAAGGAAATCCAGAAATTTACTTTTACAGATTCTTCTAAAAATGACATAGACCTGTTCCCCTCCCCCAGGTGACCAAAAAACAAAATGGTTGCTATGGAAATAAACCAACATAAAATCTGCTATTTTGAAAAAAGTGTTGTTTGTCATGAATTTGTATGTTCAGTGGGGGAGGGGAAGAGTGACAGGCCTGGAGCAGCCCCTCAGCCAATCAGGAAGGCGGATAGCACCATTCAACACCACTTTAATAATCCCTAATATTCTTTCAGAAATAATTACTTTTAGCGCTTTGGTTGTTTGGAAGCTGAGAACATTATTACTGCAGGAAACTCGTGTAACTTTTTCATATTTCTTCAAATTTTGGTTTTGCTTTTCCACTTCTTGATGGAGGTTGTCCTCACATGCTCTCCAGATATCCTTACCCCACCTGCTGCTGTTACCTGGATCAGGTATGAGCAGCCAATCAGAAGATGAGAGGGCGGAGTTTGTTGGAGCAGGACTTCATGATTGCTTTAGTGTGTTTTCCTGGAATGTGAGGTTAATTACGACACCAGAAACATCAGAGATCACACGAATTCAACAGGTTGATTGAAAAAAATGGTTTTGAAGAAGTTATTCTGTTGTATAAAATGAGCATTGTTTCTTTTTCCTCATGTCATTTGCCATTTTTTATGTTAAAGTGATGTTTTATTGCAATATATTACAATATATTTAATTTCTTGTTAAATAAACTTCATTTTTAACACAAACATAATCAATTTCTGTGAGATTTTTTTCTTTACTGTTACAAATCTGCGATAATTTTTTACTTTAAACAAGTTTTTGAACCAAAACTAAATAAATTATTGTCATAAACAGTCAAAAAAAGCTTTAAAAACTTTTTTTTTTTTTACTCCAAAATAAAATAGCACATACAGGTGTGTCCATGTGCTTTCTTTCATAACAAAAATAAATGCTGACAAGTTCTTTTTTGCCTTAGAATTTAAGATAAAATGCTTGCGGCTGAATGGAAAGTGCTGGAGGAAGCGACAGGTTGGCAGACTGTCGCTGGTGAGATGAAAACAATAAGGAGCAGCCTGTCTGTCTGCTGCACGCTGAATAATTCAGAGTGACTCACTGCAAACACACGACGCTGCCGTCAAGTCCAGTTTACTTTTACAACCACGCAAACACGGTCGACTCTCTATATGACAGTCGGCCTTAATGACAAACAACGCTGCCTCTGAAACCAGCGAAAAGAAAAAGAGGATTTTGTCCAATGTTTACAGAAACACACATGAAAAACTAAAAGAAAAGATTTACCTTGTCAAGCTGCATCTATGCGTCCTCACAGCAGTGGAGTAAAGATCTCTGCTGCTGCTCTGAGGGATGTAACCTGAGCAACTTTGCTACCAGATCCAACATGTGTGTCGATCACTGGACGAAAGACACAAACAGTCTAACAACAACAAAATAAACATTCTGATAGAAGATTTTCTATCATTTAACACAAGTTCTACTTTGAAATTAAAGATAAATCAACATTTTTATAATTTAATTAAAATAGAAAGATGTTTCTGCTTTGAAAAGCAATAAATAGAGTCAATTAAAGCACACAACTATGTGTTAACTTTGTTTTCTCTTGATAAATGTCACATTGTTTTAGAAGAAAACCACCAAATAGATACTTATAGAAGTCACTTTAATGTCAAGACAGTTTATTTATAGAGCTACGCAAGACACAAGACGGTACACAAGAATCATAAAATCAAATTAATTCTGATCAATGTTATCCGTTCTGTATTAAAAAAAAGTTCAAATCTTATTTAGTCTGGCTCATTAAATTTATTTAATGTATTTCAATTTTTCTTTTTAAATGTGACTTTAAAAATTAACGAAAAGAAAATCAATTAATTAATTATATTCATAAATTAAATAAATTAATAAGGGAAATGTTTTTTAAAATCCTTTAATTGCCTGTTGAAACACATTTTTATAATAATCGGTTTACCATCCAAGGCAATAGGAAAATTAAATTAAATTAAGTTAAATTAAATATTTGTATTGGTCAGGTGGTAAGAATATTCAAAGAAAAAGATAACTTTTATAGAAAAATACAGAATTAAAAAAAATCTATAGTGTATGGGTTTTTGAACTAATTACCTAAAATGCTTTTTGCTAGAGTAATTATAAAAAATATTTCTCTATTTTTGCCGCTTGTTGACAATTAAAAAGCCGTGGAGTATTAACTTTTATTGATACATTTTTAAATACAAATCTTTATTGACAAATCAATATTTCGACAAACGCTTGTTTGTCAAACAAACCAAAAAATATATTTAAAAAATATCACAAAAAATACATAAAGTAATATATCATGAATAATATTATTTTATTATTTATGTCTGCTTTCTCTTTTACTTCTTTTTTAACTTCCGCATCGCATTGTTGTTGTTAGCATGACGTAGCATCGATGCTACGGAAGTAGCAAACCTGTGCAGAAAGAGATGTGAAACATGGACCTAAAGTAAAGCCGGCAGCTCAAAAACAAAACATGAAACCTGCCATGTTAAAGTGAAATGCAAAACAACCCGAAAGACAGCTCAATGCGACTGTCTGGTAAGTATTAAACACGAAACGTATTTTTTATTTTTGCTAAAATGAGTTAGCAACAGTTTGTGTAGGTGGGGAGCTAGCATGCTAACTCTTCTCTGCCCTTTAGAAACGTGGTTTTATTTATTTGTAAGTGAACTATAAACAGAAACATAACCCGTATAAATGTAGCAGGGATAAATGTGAACCTTTTTTGTTGTTTGTGTCTTTATTTCGTTGAATTTGGATCCTTAAACATCTCGTTTCTCCGAATCTCCCAGAACCACATCATGGACTTTCTCACCCTGTTTGCCATCTACGTGGTGGTGATGCTGACATGTATCTTCCTGGTGTGTAAATACTCCGGCAAGCAGCACAGCCCGTTAAACAGACTTATTGATTGTTTTGCAAAGGTAAGAAGCTAGCAGCTGCACTTCTTCAATCCACCACTGAGCGGCGCTGTTGAGCCAGATCCAAACGTTCTCTGCAGGTTTTTGCTCCTTTGACTCCACTATGGCTGCAAAGGTTTTTCCAGCGGAGTCTGCACAGAATGTTTCATCAAAGGTTTGTACTTAAAATTACTAATTAAATATCAACTATAGGCGTTTATAATATATTGGTTAAGGTTTTACTATAAGTACAGTACATATTGTAACGTGTATATGAACAAACTTTTAAATATACAGTAAATATTAAATATACAATTAATGTGAAACTAAAAATATTTAAAGTATGCATTCAAAATGTTGGCAAAAACAGGTTATACTATGAGAATGTGCTGTTTACTTGTTATTTGGGGAGACTAAAATGTACTTTTCTTGAAGGAACAACATGTTCATCTACCTGCACGTGGTCTTGGAGGCCGCCGTGTACGGAGAGTTCACCTACGAGGTGTTCGGCTTCTGCAGGGACATGGACACTTCTCTGACCAGCCTATCGGTGCCTTATATCCTGCTGGTGCTGAAGACTTTCTTCTTCTACCTCTGCATTAAGACAGATCCAGGTTAGTTTTCATTTAATAATAGCGTTTTTTGGCAAATTCACCTTTTGTTTCATTATTTTTTTTTGTTTTGTTTATGTTTTTACACATTGCATTATATTCTGCGTCCTTATTGGCTGTAGTCGACCATCGTCAGCTGCTGTGTTTCTTGAACAAAAATGCGTTCATCCTGATAAAATACGTCTTCGAATGCGATCAGATCTTTGTTTTTATTTTATAATCCTATAAAGGTTTGACCTTTGAGTTTAAATGAAAGTGTGTAGTGAGAAGTTTTACCGTATTAAAACATCTGGAGTCGTACTTTGCGGATTTCACCGACCCTGGTTTATTTTTTATAATATAAACTCTGCAATAAACAAAGAAATGCTATTTTAATAATAATAGCAATAATAATAATGAGGCCTGGTTGGAGAAAATTTGATTTGTTACACAGCTGACTTATAGAAAGGGACATGTTTGAAGCTTTTTATGCATCTTAAAAATCTTCAAAGATCCACTCCACTGATATAATTGTAATTTTAGTGTTTCTAACATGTTCTTGTGGCATTTTTTCTAAAAATGGAGGATATATATATATGAAAAAACTTAAACCTAAATTGTTTTTTCTGAGTGTTTCTTTATATAAAATGTGATGAATCAAGGGCAAATGAAAAATGCTGTTTAAAAAAGTCTGTAGCTGTGATGTTAGCAGTGCCGGACCTCGGCATAGGTGACCTAGGCAGTTGCCTAGGGCGCCATCTGCTGGAGCCAGTGAAAGATTGCAATTATTTTTTTTTTTCTTTTTTTACAGTTTGACACATCACTCATTTTGTATAAATTGTAAAAAATAAAAAAAAGTAATAATTGAACATAAATACAATAAACATAAGAACATAAATAAAGTAGCAAAAAAGTTTGACATAATCAATAATTTTCCCGGTGCTGCTCCAATCCCAAAATCACGTTCCGCCTAGAGCGCCATGCAGCCAGGGCCGGTTGTGGATGTTGGTGCTATAGTTGGAGAAAGGTGATAAACTCCTGCCGCTCTGCAGAAACTATGTCCCAGAAAATGGTTTAAAACGTCATAATCATAATTAAATAACCACTAGGAACACTTTTATAGAAGATTAAAATATGATTGGAGTGGGATTTTGACTTGTAGAAATCTGTTTTTAAGTTTCACTCCTAATTTTTACATTAATTAAAAGTTCACCAATGAATAATTCAAATTAAAGTCCCTCTACAATCGTATTTTGAGCCATTTTGAAAGCGTTCTGTGTTGTTTTCTTTGACACCGTTTCTGCAGAGCGGCAGTAGTTTTGTTAGAAATTCACCCCGCCTCCCTTTCCCGTCACATATAACTACTGAGAGCTCTCTGTTTACAGGCTCTCCTGCCTGTTTTAGAGCTTTAAATGTTTTAGAGCTACAGTTTAGATCCAGATTCCAGCTCAGGTGGAGGAAAAACAAAGACGTTCATGGATCTATTTAACTGGATCAGAATGGAGCCGACCAATATGATCTTTTTCAAGCTGTTTTTTTTTTTGTCTTCTTCTGATTCACAACTATTTGAATTAAGAAATACTCAGAAATGCAATTTTAGGTTTAAGTTTTTCTTCTTAATCGTTTAAACGTTACACTTGTTAAAAACACTATTTAATCCGGAGTGGATCATAAAGGATCAAAGAGATTCTGTGTTTCCTCGGGTCCTGTAGGCACGGTGACGAAGAGCACCGTCTCCGGTCTGCTGCGCGTTTATCCGTACGACAGGCGGCTGTTCCATCCCGGAGTCTCCTGTCCGACCTGCCGGCTCGTCAAACCGGCGCGCTCCAAACACTGCGGTGAGTCCCGGCGTTCCCTCGGTCACTCCTGGCTTTGATGACAGAGTAAAGTGTTGCTCCGCTGGAGGGAGTCTTTAAATGTGCTCAACCATCATTTTATATATAAATACATATATTATGACGGAAATGTGTCAAGATTTAATCCAAAATTAAATGTATTTACAACTTTAAATCTAAAAAGAATTACAAGAAAAAAAGTTGATTACATTTTGTAAATTTACAACTTTTTTCATGTGAAAATTTAGATTTAAAGTTGTAAATTTACAAGAAAAAGTCGTAAATGTGATTTAAATTATTATGTCAATTTTAAAAGAAAAAGTGATTTACCAGATTTAACCTAAAAATGTACAACTTTTTTCCTGGAATTTTTTTGGATTCAAAGTCGTAAATTAAAAAAAAAAAATTTTTACAAGAAATTCACGAGATTTAAAGTCATTTTTTTAAAAGAAAAAAATAGTACATTTACATGATATAATCTTGTGAATATACCACTTTTTTCTTGTACACCTTTTAGATTTAAAGTTGTAAATTTGCAGAAAAAAAATGTCAATTTACAAGATTTATTCTAAAAATATTATTACTTTTTTATGTTTAGATTCAAAGTCATAATGTTTTTAAAAAAAATAGTTTACAAGAGAAAATGACTGAATTTACAAGATTTAAAATCATACATCTTCGAGAAAAAATTGTAAATTTACATGATTTAATCTGGTAAATTTATTACTTTTTTCTTGTACATCTTATAGATTTAAAGTCTGAAATTTACAAGAAAAAAGTTTTAGATTTGCGAGAAAAAAATGTGAATTTCCAAGATTGAATCTAAGACATTAAACTTTTTTCTTGTTATTTTTTTAAGATTTTAAGTAGTAAAAAATGTTTTTAAAAAGTTTACAACAAATTTATGAGAAAAAAGGACTACATTTACAAGATTTAATCTGAAAAACTTCGACTTTTTTTGGTAATTATTTTTAGATTATAAGTAGTACATTTGCAACAAAAAAGTTTACGAAAAAGAAAGGACTACATTTACAAAATTGAGTAAATTTATGACTTTTTTTCTTGTAATTTTTTTTAGATATAAAGTCGCAAATTTACAAGAAAAGTGTCATAAATTATAAAGAAAAAATGTAAATTTACGAGATCTAATCTAAAAAACGTCCAACTTTTTTCGTGTAAATCTTTTAGATTCAAAGTTTTAATGTTCTTTAAAAAAAGTTTACAAATAGTTTAAGAAAAGTACTTAAATTTACGAGATTAAAAATAATGCATCTTCAAAAAAAAAAAAAAATTACTAGATTTAATCTAGTACTAGATTTAATCTAGTACTAGATTTAATCTAGTACTAGATTTAATCTAGTACATCTAGTACATTTACGACTTTTTTCTTGTACGTCTTTTGGATTTAAGTTGAAAATTTACAAGAAAGAAGTCCTAAATTTGTGAGAAAAAATGTAAACTTTTATCTAAAAAATCTACAACTTTTTTCTAGTAAATCTTTAAAATATAAAATCGTATATTTGCAAGAAAAAAATGTAAATTTCCGAGATTTAATCTAGAAAAACATACAACTTCCTTCTTGTATATTTTTTAGATTTAAAGTAGTACATTTTCAAGAAACAAGTTTACAAGAAATTTATGCAAAAAAAAGGACTAAATTTACAAGGTTTAGTCTAAACAAATGTTCAAACTTTTTTTTTTAGATTATATGTAGTAAATTTTGAAGAAAAAAGTTAGAACTTTACGAGAAGGAAAGGACTAAATTTACAAGATTGAGCAAATGTATGACTTTTTTCTTATTTTAGATTCAAAGTTGTTTACTATTTATAGTTGGTTTTACAAGAAAAAGTCATAAATTTAGGAGATTTGAAGTCGTAAATATATATATTTAAATCTCCCAAAGTGACCCCTGACCTCCTGCCGTCTGCGCAGGCGTCTGCGACAGATGCGTCCACCGCTTCGACCACCACTGCGTTTGGGTGAACAACTGCGTGGGCGCTCGGAACACGGGCTACTTCCTGCTGTACCTGCTCGCCGTGTGCGCCATGGCGGCCGACGTGGCCGTGCTGACGGCGGACATGCTGCTCCACGCCGTGCTGCGCTCGGGGCTCCTGGGGGCCAGCTACATCGACGAGAACGGCGAGCAGCAGGCGGCCGGGTTTCTCTTCATCGTCCAGGTACGGCTGCAGGTGAAGCTGCGCTCCTGATCCCACATTTCCCTCATTCTCCCGTCTTTGTTCCTCCAGCATCTTTTCCTCACGTTCCCCCGAATCATCTTCATGCTGGGCTTCGTCATCTTCGTCTTCTTCCTCCTGGCGGGGTACGCCCTCTTCCACCTCTACCTGGCTCTGGTCAACCAGACCTCCAACGAGTGGTACAAGAGTCGGGGGTACGTCTGCCAGCACTGCCACCCCCCCGCCGCGCCCGACGCTCTCTGCAGCCCCGCCCCCAACCACTCCAGGAGATTCTTCTACAGCAGAGGGCCGCTGCGCAACCTCCGAGAGGTCTTCTGTCCCTGGAGACCGGGGAAGAAGAAAGACAAGTGAAGAAGAAGTTCACGCCTTCGCACGCGACTTTTTACTGTTGGGAGAATAAATGGTTTTGACTTCTTTATGGGCAAAGATTTTGTCTTTCATGAAGTAAAATCTAGTTAGTTAACTTAACATCTTTTAAAAATCCACAATTTGTAGAATCATCAGGTTATAAACTGTTAAAAAATGTATGTGGAAGGGTTGATGGGACTTTTATTTTGAAATTACATTTTAAAAAAGATAGTTTCTCTCCATCAGGAAATAAAACTTAATATTTTAAAAGTACTCAGTCATAATATATATATATATATATATATATATTATGAATGGTAGGAAAACAATTTAATCATTATTATGTTTAAATTCCCTTTTTATTGTCTGACAGTAATGGCTCAAAGGTTTAATCCAATATTAGATACATTTTTTTCTAGATTTATTGTTTTTAGCATTTAAAACTTTAAAGTCATACATTATTTAGATTTAAAGTAATAAAATGTACACAAAAAGTCATAAATGCTCAAGAAAAAAGTAAGTTTACAAGAAAAATTGGTAGATTTATGAGATTCAATCAAAAAAATCGTTTTTTTTTGCACATTTTTTAATTTTAAGTCGAAAATTTAAAAAAAAGGTTTACGAGAAATTTGAGAAATAAAGACTTAATTTACAAGATTGAATCTAAAATTTTTTTTTGTACTTTTTTTAGATTTAAAGTAGTGAATGTTTAAGAAAAGGTTTAAATTCACAAGAAAAAAATGACTACATTTATAAGATTTAAAAACATAAATTAAGGAAAAAAAGTTGTAAGTTTACATTATTTTATCTTGTAAATTTACTACTTTTTTGATACAGTTTTTATATTAAAATTATTACATTTATGGGAAAAAATCTATAAATTTACAATTTTTAAGAAATTTATGACGCTTTTCTTGTAACTTTTTTAGATTTAAAGTGATAAAATTTACAGGAAAAAATCTGTAAATTTACGAGAAAAAGTAGTAAATTTACAAGATTTCATCTTGTAAATTTACAAATTTTTTTGTACAGTTTTTAGATTAAAAGTTGTAAATATACAAGAAGAAAACAATAAATTTACAACATTTAATCTAAGAAATTTATGACGCTTTTCTTGTAACTTTTATAGATTTAAAGTGTTAAAATTTTACAAGAAAAAACTTGTAAATTTACGAGAAAAAGTAGTAAATTTACAAGATTTAATGTAATAAATTAATAGAAAAAATCATAAATTGTCAACACTTACACTTATGACTTTTGTCTTGAACATTTTTTAGATTTAAAGTTATACATTTTAAAGAAGATTTTTAAAGTCATGAATCATCATTCATCATTTAATCTTGTAAATGTACTACTTTTTTTGTGTACAGTTTTTAGATTTTGGTTATATACTTAATTTGCATCTTTGTCCGTTACACTAAATGTTTTCATTTCAGTTTTCTGCCTAAAGAAAAATATGATATGCAGATATCCCTTCTCAGTGGGTTGATCCTCCATTGTTAGGTAAATGTTAAATAAATAAATAAAAATCACACATTTGCAAGAAAAAAGTGGTAAATTTAAGGATTTAATCTTCCTTTTTTTAAAAAAAAAAGTTGTAAATTTACAAGAACAAAGTTGTACATTTACAAAATTTGATCTAATAAATTCACAACTTTTTTTCATGTACATTTTTTAGATTTAAAGATGTAATTTTTAATTTTTAAAAATGATTTACAAGAAAAAAGTTTAAATCTCATAATATAACTTTTTTAGTGTCCCTAATACTGCTTAAAGAAGAACAGTGTGTTCAACTTTGCTTGTAATTATATTAATATTGACACAAAAAGAGTTTTGGTCAGAGCTTTTTGCTGAGGGGGCGCTGGCCCCCTTTGCCCCCTGTAGCTCCACCCCTGTATCCAGCTGTTTTCAGTTCATAGATCTATTAGTGTTTGTCGCTAAAAATCTTTTTTCTCAAACGTCTGCTCCTGATTCACAACGATTTGAAGGAATAGATACTCAGAAACACAATTTTGAGATTAATTTTCTTTATAAATGTCCAAAATTGAGAGAAAATTTTCCAAAAACATGATTTTGACGGGAGTGGGTCTTTAAAAATAGACCCCCCCCCTCCACGTTTCAGCGCCGCTGGCCCTTTAAGAGCGCCGGTGCGGAAGTAGCCGAAGAATCCCGGCGTCATTCGGCGAAAGGTCAGCCCAGCTCCTCTTCTGCCTCCTCTGGACCCGAACCTTCTCCGGGTTCGATCCGGCTCTCAAACGTCCCATGTCTGGGTCCAAATGCGCGCGGCTGCAGGGCGCGCGGCTGCAGCAGCTGCTGGACTCGGTGGACAGCATCCTGTTCGACTGCGACGGCGTCATCTGGCGGGGAGACCAGGCGGTCCCCGGCGCGCCGCAGGTCATCAACCTGCTGAAGCGCCACGGGAAGAGGGTCTTCTTCGTCACCAACAACAGCACCAAGACCCGCAGGATGTACGCGGACAAGATGTCCACGCTGGGCTTTGACGTCACGGAGCAGGAGGTGTTCGGGACGGCGTTCTGCTGCGCCGCCTTCCTGCAGACGGCCTGCGGGCTGCGGGGTCAAAAGGTCTTCCTGATGGGGAGCCAGGCCATGAGGCAGGAGCTGGAGGCCGTGGGGATCCGGCAGACCGGGGTGGGACCCGACCACGTCTCGGGGGGGCCGGGAGACTGGGCGAACGTGCCCCTGGACCCGGAGGTGAAGGCGGTGGTGGTGGGCTTCGACCAGGACTTCAGCTACATGAAGCTGAACCGGGCCGTGCAGTACCTGATCCAGAAGGACTGTCTGTTCGTGGGGACCAACAGGGACACCAGGCTGCCTCTGGAGGGGGGCCGAGCCGTCCCAGGTAAGGATGAAACCGGACCTCCTCCGTAGGGATGCCACGATTAGTCGACTAATAAAACAGCGGACGACTAATTTAGTCGTCGATTAGTCGTTACTTTATAATATATTGGAGTCAGAGTGTCGTAAAGTTTAACGTTATAATAGGATTATGCTAGTTTTTTATTTTTTTTACTATTTTGGCATTTATTACGTTTTTTTAAGGCTAATTTTGAGTTTAGTTAATATTTCCGCTACATGCTAGCTATTTTAGCTAATTTATGATTTTTTTGTTTTTTGGGCTATTTTGGAGTCTAGCTAATATATCTGCTACATGCTAGCTATTCTGACAAATTTGGGATTTTTAACAGTTTTTTCGAGCTACTTTGGAGTTTAGCTAATAATTCAGCGCTACCATAGAATTTTGTGTAATTAAGGATTTTTTCAAATTTTAGGGGGCTAATTTGGAGTTTAGCTAATATTTCCACTACATGCTAGCTATTTTGAAAAATTTGGAACTTTTCTCGGTTTTGTCGCGCTATTTTGGAGTTTAGCTAATATTTCAACTGCATGCTAGCTATTTTGGTTTGCTTTGAATATTTTTTTCTGTTTTTAGGGCTAATTTGGAGTTTAGCTAATATTTCAGTTCCATGCTAGCTATTTTAGTTATATAGTGTATATATATATATATATATATATATTTATTTATAGCCTACTTTGGATTTTAGCTAATATTTTGCTACATGCTAGCCCCTTTTGCTAATTTAGGATTATTTTCAAATTTTTTAGGCTAATTTATCATTTAACTAATATTTTAGCTGGCTATCAGCTTCTGCGTTTTCAGCTATTCTTTTCAGCATCTTAAACTATCAGCACTAGCATCTCCAGCAGCCAAATTCAACTGACAGCATTATCCCAGGTAATGCTAAATATCTATTTTTTACTTATTTTAAAACTAATGATGGTTAAGATGTGTGCTTTACATCCAGTTTGCACATGACCCAATTAGTCAACTATTAAAATTATCATTTGTGGCAGCATTACTCCTCAGAAACTCTGACCTCTCTGACCTCTCTGACCTTTCTGACCTTTACCTTCCACAGGTACAGGCTGCCTGCTGCAGGCCGTGGAGACGGCGGCCCAGCGCCAGGCCCAGACGGTGGGCAAACCCAGCCCCTTCATGTTCGAATGCCTTGCCTCCCAGTTCGGCGTGGAGCGCGAGCGCTGCCTGATGGTGGGGGACCGCCTGGACACCGACATCCTGCTGGGCTCCAACTGCGGCCTGAAGACCCTGCTCACCCTGACGGGGGTCAGCACCCTGGAGGACGTGGAGGGTCACGAGAAGAGTGGCTGCGAGGAGAGGCGGAAGATGGTGCCGGACTTTTACGTGGAGAGCATCGCTGACCTCCTTCCTGCTCTGCAGGGGTGAAGAACACAGAAGATTTATATTAATAATATATAGAAGAGTACGGAGCTCCTAAAGGGACATAAAATTACAAAAAAAGTCCCTAAAAAGAGAGAAACCAGACATAATTTAAATCTAAAAAGATTGTTCTAGTGCGCACAAGAAACCAGTACTATTCGTTTTTACTTTTGTTCCTTTAGGGGCTCCGTAGAGTGCTCTTTTGCAAAGCAGTTTGGCAACTCTACAGACACTTTCATGTGCTCCTTTATTTTGAAATGTACGGAAAATGTACATTTTAGTCAGTAAAAAGACAGTTCTGGTGCGTACAACAAACCGGTGCCATTTATTTGTTTTTAACTTTTGCCCCATCAGGAGCTCTGTAGAATACACTTTAAAGAATCAGTCTGGAACCTACACAAACACTTTCATGTGTTTATGAATATTGAAATGTACGGAGCCTCTAAAGGAGCATAAATTTTAAAAGATTAATTGGCCTCTAGAAGGATATGAATTTAAAAAAATAACTACTGGTTTCATGTGGTGCAAGTTCTATTTTTTTTGTACCTTTAGGAGTTCTGTAGATACTCTTACAAAGCAGTTTGGTAACTGCATGGACACTTTCATGTGTTAATGTATGTCGACATTTACAGAGCCCCTGAAG
>NC_050530.1:1770263-1800715 GCF_002922805.2 Oryzias melastigma
AATTTAAAAATGAATTAGTACTCATTTCTTGTGGTGCAAGTATTTTTTTCTATTTTTCCTTTTGTCCCTTTAGGGATTCCATACAGTTTGATAACTGCATAGACACTTGTGTGTTTGTGTATGCTGAAATTTATGGAGCCCCTAAAGGGACATAAATTAACTATCTGGTGCGAGTACTTTTTTTGTTTACTTTTGTCCATTTAGGGGCTCCGTAGAAGCTCTTTTTAAAGGCAGTATTGTAAATACATGGACACTTTCACGTGTTCATGTGTACTGAAATGTATGGAGCCCTTAAAGGGACAAAAATATGAAAGAAATTAACTATCTGGTGCAGGTATTAATTTTTTAATTTACTTTTGTCCCTTTAGGGGCTCCGTAGAATGCTCTTTTTAAAAAGATTTGGTAACTGCACTGACACTTTTAAGTGTTTCTATCTGATTAAAATCCAGTATTGCTTCCCGGTTTGTTGGTGTTATTTTGAAAGAGCCAGTCAGTTTTCTTTAGTTGGTGAAATCTCCTCTTGAGCAACTTTTGAGTTCCTCAGGAGGTGAACACACAGAGAGAACGTGACACTTCCGATTTTAGGGATGGTGCAATGAAAAGCAGCTTTTACCAAAACACAAAAAGGTTTAAAGATGGAGCTTTCTAATAAAGCATTTTCACAACATCAGTCTTTGTGGTTTCTGCTTCCAAAGGGGACTTCAGGGTCCGTGTTTAAAGTCACCTTGGGCTGTCGTCGGTTGGACGCGGCGGCGGCAGCCTCGGCGGCATATCGCCTCTTACCTGTCGAATGAGGCTGTCCGCGCTGCACCTGCCTCCACCCTTTGTCCTTTGTCTGGTTTGGAGATAGAAGCCAGATCTGCTCGTGGAAGCGTGCGCTGGAGTCTGTGTGGGGAAATCCTGGACGGGTGCAGGGAAAGTCGTAGGAAAACTCAACGTATGGGCGGAAATAAATACTTGATCCTCCACTGATTTTGTTGGTTTGCCCATTTAAAAGGAAATTGACAATCTGTCATCCTAATGGTCATTTGATTTGAACATTAAATACATTTCTATACATTTTGTTGAGTGAATTTAGTATTTGGACCCTGTTGCCAGAAAGACTTCGTTATTAAAACAACCCTCCATTTGTGGTACATGAGCCAAATTTGGTATGAATGAATCTCAGGATCCCCTCTTTCAGAAAAGGAGGTGAGAAGGAAATATCGTCTAAATTATGGTACAGTAGGTACCCGTCGAGTTAAAAGATAGCATTTTATGGAATAACAGCTGATATTGTGGAAATTGGGGGGAAATAAATGAGATATTTTTATATCGAGAGTATGGACCATTGACTGTATATAACAACTGGACTGAGTGACCCCTCCTCCTTGGAGTTCCAAAACAGGAAGTAACCACTGGTTCCAAGAAGCCAATATCTCCCCCCCCCATCTCATTTCAAAAGTCTGTGAAAAACTAGAGTGCATCGATGGTCACTAGATTAGCAAAAATAGACCACAATGCATTGCGGTCGATCAAATTCGAACATAAAATCGTGTTTAAATGTTGTTTTATTTGACCAAAGAACCTTCTCCAAACAACTCTCTAAATCAGGGGTGTCAAACTCAATCGGACAAATCAGGATAGGTCGCGGGACAAACAGGATAAACTTAGCTAAAACAGCTAGCATG
This sequence comes from Oryzias melastigma, assembly GCF_002922805.2. Lineage (NCBI taxonomy): Eukaryota > Metazoa > Chordata > Actinopteri > Beloniformes > Adrianichthyidae > Oryzias > Oryzias melastigma. The sequence continues at coordinate 1,771,934 of NC_050530.1, forward strand.
TAGCTGAAATATTAGCTAAATTCCAAAATAGCCTTAAAATAACTTAGTAAATAATAACTAGTCCAAAAAAAGCTAGCAAAATGCCATTTAAAAATTTTTATAACCATAACTTTTTAACATAATTATGAATAATAAATAGGCAGGAATATTATTCCAGATTATATGAAGTTAAACCTTAAATACATTTTAATATTTTACTCACCATCAAAATATATTTTTTCAAAATTACACAAGTTAGAAATAAGCGCAAGATAACATCGGACCGTTAATAACAATAAAATAAAAATATCTGGAGGGCCGGATAGAGTTACCCGGAGGGCCGGATCCGGCCCCCGGGCCTTGACTTTGACACAAGTTCTAAATCAAGAAGATATTTGTTGATAAACTTCAGGTGGGTCTGTACGTGTCTTCTAAACAGGAGTTCATTGGAAGCCTATAGACCTTAAGTTTACTGATGGTCGTATTCTGGTATTTCGGCAGCAGTTGTCAAGGTAACCCCTAGTTCTTGCTGATGGCTTTGAAGTCCATTCCGGACTTGTGCCGGTCTACAATCTTCTTGAATCCACTTAAAATTCTTTGGCCATTCCCATGTTGGAGAGTTTGGAGTCTGATTGGTTCTGTGGACAGGTGTCTCTTTCTACAGGTGTCTTCAAAAGGTTGATTCAGAGCGTCTAACTGGTCCACGTAATATAACTCTAAATGGTTACTAGATCAATTACTCTAAATATTCTCACAGTTTTGAACTCTACCATTAGGAAGACTGAAGATTAATGTATTTGATTCATGATCAGTTTGATTATTTCCTCTCCGTAAGTTTTGGCACGATTTGTGCAAAGTGTCCAAATGGGTGGAGATGGATGAAGGGTGCAGCCAAAGGAGGAGGGCGGGAAGGTGGGGTTGCGAGGTGTGCGGGGCGCTAAAGAAACCAAAGCAGGTGTGCAGAGCGTCAGTGCAGCGCTGGTCATGACCGCAGCTCCGTGCTGAACGCTGCTGACGGGAGCCGACAGCCAGGAGCCGCCAGGGACTCAGGATGGTGAGGTGCTGGACGCGGTCGGAGAACCGCTCGGAGGAGGAGGAGGAGGAGTGCACGGTGAGCGGCAGCAGGTGGACGACCATCAACGAGTGAGCTTTTGTCTTCAGCGTGGATGTGTTTGCAGGACGGGGGATCGTCCCACTTCCAGCACAAGGCGTTCTGGGTCAGCCTGTCCGCCCTCCTGCTGCTGATCTTCGTCGCTCTGGGACTGATCGTCCCCCTCCGGCTGTCTCAGCCCCCCTCTCAGGTGAGCTTTGGAACCCCGTGAGGTAACCCTGAATCCGCTGGTCTCATGGTTCTCCTGCAGCTTCTACAGATCGTAAGAATCTCCGCTCCGGATCAGGCCGGAGCTCTAATCAACCAGTCCGCAGTCGTGGACCAGCAGAACGACCTGGTGACCTTCTCTGTGACCTCACCTGCAAACCAGACGTCCACCGTGCTTTTTGACATCAAACACGTACGTTCAAATCTTTTGACAAATCATTTCTTTGGGAGATTCTGATGCCATAAAATATCTTTTAGGGTTGGATCTGCTACAAACCCGCCAACCAGGAGAGCTGCTTCTTGCAGGAGATGGAGCAGTCGGATCACGACAACGTGAACTCGCTCTTCCAGGACTCATCGCTCCAGGTAAGAGTGGAACCTGCTGCGCGGGCGACACCCCCGTGTTCACCAGGGCCCGTCTAATGAGTCACAGATCCGCATCAAATGTTCCCTGGCTTCCTGGCGCTGCCGCACAAAGAGAGAGGTGAAGCGTTCAGAGCCTCGGAGTGCTTCCCCGTCCCGCCTCCACGCCTGAATTCCTCAGCACATCTGATCCCCTCAGCCCCCCCACCGGGATCTTTTTACAGGAGGTTAGGCCGAGCCCTGGAGGGTGGGGGGCACAATGGCGCTCTGTGTGAGGGCTCTGCCGCTCTCAAGACGCCTCGTTTGACTGAAACACAGGTTGATGCATTCAAGGATCCCTTGGTCAGCCATAAAAACTGGACCTCAGGTGTGCAGATATGATTTCATGGAGGAGTTAGAAGGAAGGAGCGGTAAACTGAGAGGCTGCGAGGGGTTCCTGCGCCTCCGTCCGTCTCGGGGTGTCACGTACCTCACAGCTCCTCGGAATGCAAGGGGCCATTAAAGTCATTCAATCTTCAGTAATTCTGCTTTGATGCACAGAACGTCCCGATTCGTTACGTTAGGGTTGTTCCCGGAAACGTGACCTCCTGAGATCCTGACCCGATCTTCTCCTCGGCAGAGCCACTTCCAGCTCTCTGGGAACGGGACGCAGAGGCAGACGGAGTTCCTGGGGGTGCTAGCGTCCGGTCAGGTGAACACGTCCTCGCTGGAGGAGCCCCTCAGGGCTCTGTGTCGGGGCGGGTCGGTCCACTGGACCCGCAGGGCCGACGGTGAGGACCGATTCTGCTAACATGCAAAATTTGAACAAAATTTTTACACACCTAATACTCAGTGAAAATTCATTTTCGGTAAAGTGAGTGACATCACGAAACGAAAAATGACATCACAGCAGGAGAATCTGTCATAAAAGAAAGGAGCCAAAATATCTGAGGAGGCTATTAATAAAAAAGTCAAAACCCACAGGAGTCGAGCGTATCCAAAGGAAGTCTTAAAATTATTATGGGATGGCTGCAGGATCTACAGCTTGGTGGCCATTTTGTGGCAATTTTGACATTTGTGGCAATTTTGACATTTTCTCAAAATATGGAGAAAAAAACTTTTGTTGGATCGATTTTAACGTAATTTCACACATATGCCACCAGGTTAAGTCTATAACCACAACAAAAGTTTTGTTGATCTTTGACCTCGGAAAGAGAATTTTACAAAAATGTCACTTTAGGATCCAACTGCAAATTGAAACACCTCCAAGGAATTTCGATCTATCATCTCCAAACTCCGTAAGCATCATTTGGAAGCTAATTGGGGAAAAAATGTTGGAAATAAAATTTGTACATTTTCTTATTAGCATTAGCGTGGCGAGCTAGCAAAAGTAGCGTTTGTATATTGTTTGCACATTCTTTACCAAAACCTACTGCAGATGAAAGTCCTTCTAGGGATTTCAATCTATTGTCTCCTTTGTTCTCAAACATCTTTTGAAAAGTAATTTAAAAAAAAAGTTGGAAATTTTTTGATTTTGAACAGCATTAGTGTGGCGAGCTAGCACCACTTGAGTTTTTTTTACACTTTCTTTGCTAAAACCTACTTGAAATTGAAACTCCTGCTAGAGATTTCAATCTATCGCCTCCTAACTCCTCGAGCATCATTGGTAAGCTAATTGGGAAAAAATGTTGGAAAAAAAATTTGCAGATTTTGAATAGCATTAGCGTGGCGAGCTAGCAAAAGTGGTGTTTGTGCATTGTTTGCACATTCTTTAGCAAAATATTGTGAAAATTTAATAGATGAATCTCTGGTTCAAGCTGAACAAAACTATATAACATACGATTTGAACATTATAGGAATGTGGGCATGGTTAAAAAAAACCCTGTTCCTAAGGAAATACAAAAATTTACTTTTGCTGATTTATATAAAAGTTACATAGATTTATTTGTCATTCCCAGGCGACCAAAACTTAAAATGGTTGCTATGGAGATAAACAAGTAGAAAAGCCACCATTTAGAAAAAGTGTTTGATAATGAGAGAAGGGATTTGTTTGACCAGGATGTGGTGAGGGGTGTATTGCAGGAGGGGAATGCCACATTGGATAGCGCAACAAGCAGCTTTAATTATTTATTTTTTTGATGACGTGACCTCCACCAGAATCTGGAAAAAATGAAATCACCTCAAAACACAAACTGTTGTTTGGATGTTTTGTAAATGAATCAAATTGATAGAAATCCACCATAAAAAATATTCCCTAAAAATGTAAAGGTCATCAAAGCTCAGTGTTTGTGGTTAAAGTGGAGTCTGTGCTTCTGAGACGTTTGAGGGACAATAACGCTGCTGCTGACCTTTTCTAGACTCCTCCCACCAGTTTCTCAACTTCAAGCTTTCACCTTAAAAAAGCAGCAAAGTCACGAGTTGTCTTTTGAGTAGAAATTTGAAAAATCAACTTTTTTATACTTCAGAAATGATCTGTTCTACAAAAAAGAAACATATCAGAGAGGCACCAAACTCTAATCTACGACCTTCAAACCAGATTTGCGTCACTGGCGGGAGTGACCTGCTGCTTTTACCTCACCTGAGATACGCAGTAAACACCACTCTGATATGAAGGCAGGTATTGCAGAATAAAATTTGCTTCTGGTTTCTCTGCTCCAGGTCCGAGCAAACAGCGGCTGGTTTACTTCTGCATCGACATCTGCTTTCCCAGCAACATCTGCGTCTCCGTCTGCTTCTACTACCTGCCCGAGTGACTGCGCAGCTTCCCTGCACTTAAAGTTTTCCTTTTTCTGCTTCCCTCATAAAATCCATCCTGTTGTCACCAGTAAACCAACAAAACGTCCTGTAGTAGAAATCCCTTTTTGTTACCGTGTTTTGTCAAATAAAATGAACACAGTTGGTTCCTTTAGTCTCATTTCTCTTTATTTAAAAGAAGACAGTTTTCTGTACAAGCTTTGTTTCCTCTCCTCATCAGGAAACACTAAGTGATGAAGCAGCTCTGTGGCGCCTCCTGCAGGCCAGAAGCAGGGATGACTGTGGTCCTTTAGCCTTAATAAATATACGGACATTTCTCATTGCTTCCGTCTTTCTTAAGGATTCATAAAAATCAAATAAACCTCTAGTTGTCACTTTTGTGCTGCTGAACCCCTCAGCGTTTTGTTCAAACAAACGAGCTGACTTCCAGCTGATGGCGTGTCTGACTTCCTGTCCGTCAAGCTCCGCCTCTTCAGCCGAGCACACTGTCGTTGAAGGCCAGACACACCACGGCCTTCTGGTGGCCGCTGTACTCCCTCTTGATTTCGCCGGTCTCGACGCACCACAGACGAGCCAGATTATCCGAAGACGCTGCGGAGCAAAAACTCAACGTTACCTCCATTTTTTAGCTTCAGTTGATTCGCTCTACATTTTGAAGAAGAAGAGGGATTATTAGGACTGGGATTTGAGTCCTGGACTGAGAGAACTAGATTGTTTTTCCAATTTCTTTTCTTACTGCGCATCCACATACTCAAAAACTCACCAAAATTTGCTCACCCCTACGACCCCTTTCCCCAAAAAGTAAAAAAAAGTTATGACATCACAGCAGGACAAACTATCAAAAATCTCTTAGAGGGCTGAAAAAAAGTTAAAATCCACAAACTAAACCAAATCGAGCATCATTGGGAAGCTACTTGGGAAAAAATATTGGAAATAAAATTTGTAGACTTCGAATAGCATTAGTGTGGCGAGCTAGCAAAAGTGGTGTTTGTGTATGGCTTGCACATTGTTTGGCAAAATAATGTGAAAATTGAATCAATAAATCCCTAGCTCAAGCTGAACAAAACAATATAACATACGATATGTTCATATTAGGAATGTGGGCGTGATTAGCAAATAACCTCAGTTGCCAATGTAATCCAAAAATTTACTTTTGCCGATTTTTCTTAAAATTACATAGATCTGTTCGTCATCCCTAGGTGACCAAAAGTTAAAATGGTTGCTATGGAGATAAACCTATGGAAACGCCGCCATTTTGGAAAAAAGTGTTTTTCATTGTCGTTGTCCCCCCGGAAAAGAAAAAAAATAAATAAATAAAAAAAGAAAAAGATTACATCCCAGTGGGGGAAACCATAAAAATGCATGGGGCTAAAACATTTTTCAAAATCCACTATCAACGAAACCAGAACACGTGTTCCAAAGAAAGTAAAAAAATATTATGGGATGGCTACAGGACCTATGGCTTTATGGTTTGGTGGCCATTTTCTGGCGAAGTGTAAAATTTGGCAATTTTGACATTTTTGCACAACAAGACAAAAAAATGTTCAAGCAATCTTCAGGAAATTTAAGTCTACAACCACAACCCAAGTTTTGTTGACCTTTGACCTCGGGGGAAGGCCGCCATCATGCATTCTCCAAAAATATCCAATTTGATAGCAGCTTCAAATTGAAACTCCTCTTTGGGATTTCAATCTGACACCTCCTAATTTCCGGACAATCTTTAAAAAGCTACTCTGAAAAAAATGTTGGAGTTAGAAGTGATAGATTTTGAATGGCATTAGCGTGGCGAGCTAGCAATAGTGGCGTTCTCAAGTCGCTTGCACATTTTTTACCAGAATATGGTGAAAATTAATTCAGTTAATCATTGGCTCAAGCTGAACAAAAATATATAACATACATCATAAACATTTTAGGACTGTGGGCGTGGTTAACAAAAAACTTCTGTTGCTAAGGAAAATCCAAAAATGTACTTTAGCTGATTCTTCAAAAAATTGCACAGACTTGTTTGTCACTCTCAGGTGACCAAAAAATAAAATGGTTGCTATGGAGATAAACCAACAGAAAAGCCGCCATTTTGAAAAAAGTTTTTGTCTTTCTTATTGAATTTGTAGCCATGATGTCATTGGCAGAGGGGGTGGGGTGGGGGGGTATGTGGCAGCCAGTAAGGGGGGAGGGGTATCAAAGGGAGAGCCATACAGTGCCAAAGTACTTTCCAAAGTGAATGTACACACCTGTTACGATGTACTGCGAGTCTCCGGAGAAGGCGCAGTCCCACATCCAGCCTCTGGAGGTCTCTCCGGGATTGTTGCTCTTGATGCTCAGCTCCGTCATCAAGGAGAAGTTGGACGTTCTCCAGATCTTACAGGTCTGATCTGCCGAGCAGGTGGCCAGCAGTCTGCACACATTAAAGGAGGAGCATGAATGAGGTTTTTGGCATCACATCAGGCAGATATTCAGGAAAACCAAAAAGACTGACGTGGAATCGGGGCTGAATTTGCAGCGCAGAGAGTAACGTTTGTGTGCCGGGATCTTGGTTTTTGGAATGAGCTGCGTCACTTCGTCTCCCATCCCTCCAGCCAGGTTCCACACGTAACAGTTTCCCTGTTGAGAAGAGAAACAAAAACTCACTCTAGTTCCTCTCTAGTCTTTCCATTCATTCTGGGTTTGGGGGACGGACCGAACTGTTGACCGCCGCCATGTAACTGGCATCTGGGTCGATGTGGACGGAGTTCACGGACACTTCCGGCTCTGGGATCAGCTGTTCGTTGTGGTCCGTTTTCAGGTCCCAGATGTGGATCACGCCACTCTGATCCCCGACAATCAGCTCCGACTACAAAGCACAGAGCGCCGTCTGTCAATAACACTCACATGAAACTACAGGAACACCTGTGCAGGTGGAGGGTACCTGATTGGGATGAAGACACACGCAGTTGATGGGAGCGTTCACTTGAAAGATCCTCTGACACTGCAGGTTTCTGGACCTGAAGGAGGAGGGTTGATATCAGTGAGGTGGATTTCTCCTGGGGGGTTTGGGTGGAGGCGAGCCGCTGTACCTCAGGTCCCAGATGCGAGCCATGCAGTCCTCTCCTCCGGTGTACATCCAGCGTCCGTCCTCGTGGAAGCCCACGGAGGTGATGTTCTTGCTGACTCCGTCGTAGTTGATGACGGGGTTTGGGTTGTTGGAGTTCAGGTCGTACATGCGGATGTGCTGGTATCCTGCAGGAAGAGGAGAAACTCGTCGTGGAACACAGCAGAGCCTTCAGAGAAGAGACTTCAGAGAACCGACCTGCAGCGGCGATCATGCTTCTGTCCGGAGTCACTTCAAGGGAATTCACTTGCTGGAGGAACAAGTTAAAGAACCACTCCGAAAATCACGATTTTAAGGGTTTTCAACTTGTTTGTGGGGCATGACGATAGAGTATTAGGACCACTCTTATATATATTTATGTATATGAATAAAGTCAAAAATTTGAAAATCAAACAAACTCAAAAAATCTTCAAGATTTTATGAGAATAAGTTGGAAAATTATGAAAATAAAACATTTTTTGTTAAAAAAAGTCCTAAAATAATTGTAAAAAGTCAATATTTTATAAGAAAAGTTGTAAAATGAAGAGAAAAAGTTATTTATTTATGAAATTGGAAAATTATGAATGTCAACATTATATGACAGTAAAATCATAAAATTATCAGAAAAAGTTTTTTTTTCAAAAGAATAAGTCATAAAATAATGAAAAAAAGATACTAAAAAATATATTAATTTATAAAAATAATTTGGAAAATTATTAATAAGTCAACACTATATGACAGGAAAGCTGTAAAATTATTAGAAAAACTCAAATGTTTTCAAGAATATGTCATAAAATTATATATAAAAAGTATTTTTAAAAAGACCTAAAAAGAATAAAGTTATAAAATCATGAGAAGAAAAGTCAACATTTAATGTAAAGAAAGCTGCGACATTTGCAAACGTTTTTTTTTTCTTATAAAATGCTGACTTTTTTCTTATAATATCACACATTTATTCCCATAAGAGTGACATTTTTTCCTCATAATTTTAGGATGTTATTCATGTAAAAACATTGATTTTTTTTCTTTCTAATATTTTTACAACTTTATTCTCTTAAATGTTTTATTTTTCCTCATATTTTTACGACTTTATTCTCATATTTAAATGTATTTCTAATTTATTGTGACCCTAATATTCTGTCATATTTTTCTGTTGACAAATATAAAAAACAAGCTTAAAAATACATTTCTAAGTATGTCTTTCTTGTGATTTTGTTAATCAGGAGGGGAAAAAATGATGTTTGTAAAAAGTCGTCTTTGTGACATAGAAAATCCGCTGGGCGGGCCCACGAGTTTCTTGCTCCGCCCCCTTTTGATGCATCCACTAATTGATAAATAGATCCACGTTTTCTTCGTCTGGAGACCATAAATTGAAGGTGTGAGGGGCTGTAAGCTAGCAGGAGAGAGTGTAAACAAAGAGGCCCTCAGTTACGGGTGCCGGGAAGGCGTTGCTCCGGATCAACAGTCCCGTTTTTGGCTAAAATCGTCATAACTATAATTAAGACGCTTTGAAATTAGAACAATTGATGACTACAGGATTGTTCTTCTTCTTTCTTTTCCAATCGTCACAGAAAGGATACCGAGTCCTGGTGCTGCACCGTCCGGGTGCAGATCCCGCTGTGGGCCTGCCAGAACCGGACCGTGTGGTCGTATCCAGCCGTGGCCAGGATGACCGGGTCGCTGCCCACCGTGCCCTGGTTAACGTTCATGCCGCCCCGCAGTCACTGTTCGGAACCACACTCGGATTTACCGTATCCGACCAAAACGATCAACCAGCGACGGCAGCTCCAGCGTTGGAAAGTCAACTTAATATATTTGTTAAAGAAAAACTAATGTGAACTCGAGAAAACGTTTAAAAATTGGACAAGAATGAGATATTTACATTACCTGGAACCAATGTTCCAAAATGCGGTACGTCTGAATAACACGTCCCCGAGAAACAAATAACCGGATTACAAACGTTCCGCTTTGAAAAACGCGTTTGAAAAAAAGAGGGAAATACGGTTTATATCGTATTTATATATTCATCCAATCGTCCAAAAAATTTACCAACGCATAAAGGAGGTGGAATATTTAAAGAAAATCGCTTTTCCGACCCAATTTTGGGAAAATTATGAACTTGTATGTTCAAGTGCAAAAGTTAAATTAAAGACTTCAGGAGTGTCAAAAATTACGACCAATTCCTGTTTATTTCCCATTTTATTAATTTATTCCCATTTTTTTGTTTGTTTGTGGTCTGTGATGTTTTAGATCATTCTTTTACTTTAGAAAATGGCGGTTCATTCCACGTTTTTATCAAAATTCAGACTTTTTTAAACATCTTTAATATGTTATTTCCTGAAACATATAAATTTATATTTCAAAGCAATTGCGTAAATTAACATCTTATATAAATTTGATGTATTTATTGTTTATTTGCAAAAAAATATTTGAAATAAACCAATTTTGCTATGACATCAACATGAATAAAATGAATTTTCTGATCATAAATTAGACATTGTTTTCAGAACAACTTTATTAAACATGAACAGTTTAACAAACAATAAATTAGTCAATGTAAATAAGTTAAATAAATAATGGATCAGACGTTTCAATAGGTGCAGAACATGAACAGCAGACGTCGTGTTTGGTTCACAGCTGCTGCAGGACGGCCGACATGTGCTGCTTCACCTCTCCGGGGTCGGCCAGAGAGCAGGTGAGGATCACCGTCCTGATGCCGCTCTTCCTCCTCGCCGAGGGAAGGATCTGCAGCAGAGGGTCTCGTGATTTAAAGAATAATCATACGAACATGCAGCTGAATTACCTTCAGGCAGATTTTGCATCTTTCCAGGAGGAGCTTCCACTTCAGAGCGGTGCGCTGATCGTCGCTCAGACGGATGAACTCGTCCGTCTGAAAGCAGGCAGAGACGTTTCTGTTTCTGTGAAGCGGTTCGGAGTCGATTCTTCTGCGGTGACTGACCGAGCAGCCCAGCGTCTGCTCCGCCGCGGCGCCCCGGAGGCTGCAGGCCTGCAGCGTGCCGGTGTGGTCGGTCACGTCCACCAGCAGGTCGAAAGCGGTGGAGCCGGAGAACGGCTGCTCCCTCCCCGGACACAGCTGGTTACTGCAGCTCCGCATGTCCGCGGCCGCCTGGAACTTACACTTACAGCTGGAAAAAACAATCACAGCTCTGAGAGGAGACGGACGAAGGACGCCGCGACCTTCAGGTGAACAGACCAGCGAGTCTTGATGACTTTGGAGACGGAGGAGTCCAGATCCAGCTTGGAGATGAAGCTGTAGGTGAGGCCAAAGAAAGTGTCGGGTTGCTCTTTCGCCTTCAGCTTCAGCTGGTTTACGGTGTAAACATCAGTGATGGAGTCCACTGCCAACAAACATCACAAATAAAACCACAAAATACTCCCCAACTAGGACAAAATCTGGATTTAATTATTCCATTTCTGTATTTCTAACTCAATTTTCCTGATTCAAAGAACGAAGTTTCACCCTATTTACCTTTAGGGGCGGAGCTAAACCTTTTATTGGACGGGCCTTTGGAAGGGTGGAAAATGAGATTGTTTTAATTGTTATTTAATTTAAATTATTTCTTTAGTTATTTTGCAATGTTTATAGAAGCTTGGATTGATCATTTAATAATTGATCAATAAAATTGGAGGGCTAAGGTTTTCGGTGCCCCCAGTTAGCTCCGCCCCTTTTACCTTTTGGTTTAGGGACACACCTGATATTAAACTTTAATATTTGTTCAAATTTATTATATTTCATAATAAAGCAATCCATTTTGTAAACAGTGTTCCCCCCCCCAAAAAAATATTAGTTTTTTTTAAATATATTATACTTTATTATTACATTTAATGTTATAATATTTGATATTTATAATTTAAAATAAAAACACTTAAAGAAACTGGTTAATTTCTTGGTTTAAAGACCTCAAATATGATTTTTTTAAAGTTTTGACACAAAAAGACAAAAAAAAACTAAAATAATAAAGCTATAAAATCTTTGTTAATATCAATGACATAATTGACTATCTCAGTCAAATACTCTTTAAAATTTATTTTTTTTATGTTCTTTTTGTTTTTAAAAAATTGTCCTGCAAACAGAAGTTTTAACGCCTTAAAGACACTTTTGATGAAAATCAGGTTTTTGGTGTTTTTAACATTCTATTTTGCCATTTTTCTGATGAACAAGGACATATTTAAAGAAAATTAAGCTTAAAATTCAATTTCTGAGTACTTTTTTATTCAAATTGTTTTGAATCAGAAGCAAATGAAAATATGCAGCTTAAAAAAATCATATTTTGAGGTAGAAAATCTGCTGGGTCGGCTACAAGCTCCATCCTGATGGATCCATTGGAGACAATAGATCCGTGAGCGTCTTTGTTTTCCTCGTCTGAACTGGAATCTGGATCAAATCTGCTCGATTGGTTAGAAACAATATTTACTGTTTTTGTTGCACCGCTAATGTTAAGTTTGGGGTCTGAAGGGCTGTAATATGGGGTCACATCAGGATCAGCTCAAAGTGAATGAAAAACAAGAATGTAAATGTGAAAAAAAAATGAACATTTGAAAGTAATTTTAAACTTGAAAATAAATCATGAAAAATTAAAGGAATTATTGAAAATTTGAAAAAACTGAAACTGAAAACAAACGGAAAAACTAAAAAATGAAAAGTTTAAAGTACAAATAAACTTTTATTTCTTTAATTGGTAACAATTTTAGTTTCTTTTTATTCAAGTTCCAAATTTACATTTTTTTTTCAGATGTTCAAATTTATTTTTTCCAATTTTCAGTAATTCCTTCAAGTTTTCATGATATATTTTCAAGTTTAAAACTGCTCTCAAATTTTCACTTTTTTGTTTTCCATTTTCAATCTTGTTTTTCATTCACTTTAAGCTGATCCTGACTCGACTCCACACTGTAAGCCAGCAGGAGAGTGTAAACAGAGAACTCTCAGCTATGGGTGATGGGATTGCTCTGCACCAACGCCCACAAGTCAAAGGTGAATTTCTAAAAATCTCTCTGCAGAAACGTATTTTTTTGCTTTTCCTAAAAGCACCGTAAACATAATTAAAAAACAGTTTGGGGCATTTTGAAAACAGATGAAAAGATGATCAGAGTGAGTCTTTAAACGGCCAATATTAAGTAGAATAAATGTTTTGAGCTTTTAAGTGTATTTTATTGTCAATTTCTCATAAAAAAAAAAAAAAAAAAAACCCAAAAGCAATATTTGGATACATTTACAAAACTCTGAGCGTTCCTCTCCTTCTCTACTCAGGCTGAGGGTGTTGTATGGGTTCTATACAATTTTTTTTTCCTCTTTTTAATACTTAATAATATTTTTATGTAAAACACTGAGTGACACAATTTGGAAAAGTGCCGTACAAATAAAGCTCGATTTGATTTGATCCCCGAGAACGGCTGTTCCTCCACATTCATTCGTATGAATGTGGAGGAACAGCCCCTTCCAGGAAGAGTCGTGGAGCTACCGGTGATCAGCAAAACACTTTCACTCTATATGCACATCAATTTTTGCAAAAGTTATGTAGTTTGTTTTTGTGGGAACAACGGAGACGACTGAGGCTGGTTTTAGGATGATGTTGTGGGCGGAGCGAAAGGCGGACCCTCAGAGATGGAGGCGTTTTACCTCCAGGTAGAAAAAGAGCTGCAAAAATAACTCATATTTCATAAAAAATGTGTTCTTTGGTGTGGTAAATTATGATCATATATATGAATATATATCAGTGGCGGGCCGTGCATTTCACACCTAGGCCTTCAGTAGTGCTCCATCCGAATCAACCCAACCCTCAATAACTATTTTATGGCAATAAAACTTCTAGTGCAGGTACAGCTGCCACACACACACCAAAATCATAAAAAATAACCTGATAAAATTGCAATATTATGTAGGGAGATAGCAAAATTTTACTCACCAAAAATCCAGATTATTTAAACACAAAATCCATCCTTTCTATCCTCAAGAAGATTTCAATCACTCTGTCGTGCAGAATCCATGCGTTTCACAGATAGAAAGTGTTCCGTGGCTGTTATAAGCTGGAAAAGGCTGCATGCGGGAAATGTTCTGGTATTCCTGAAGCCTCTCGTGGTCCAGGAGGGAGACAAACATCAGTTTTTGTGATGATCAAGGTCTGTGTCTGGAAAATAATATTTGCGCGAGGATTTTGCGCTGCACGCGCCCGCGGTGCGTTCAGGAGCCTCGTAGATTTCAGCTTCACTCCCGCTCAATGGAGTCACGGAACTCCTTTACCCGTGCCAGACAAAACTGTGCCACAACTTTACCCAGACATTCATTTTCCACCAAAAATCAGACGATCAGACGCTTTCCACTGGTAACATCTTCAAACCTGACACGCCGCTCCTCGGCACCTGTGTCCGTCAGCAGAACCAGAGCGAGCTGCGAGCTGTCCAATCAAAGCTCGTGAAAATCCTGACGTTTCCGTGGGCCTTCTAGCTGGCCTAGCACGTGGTCTCCTCCAGATCTGATTGGTTGAAGCAACAGTTTGGTCGACAATTATTTTATGCTACAGGGCCCGCAGAACTGATTGTGAAGGCCTCCGGGCAGATTTCTTTGACCCTAGCAACAAATGGTGCTGCAATGTGATTGGTTAATGCTTAAATAGGAAAATACACGTCTGGAAGCAGCGCAGCCAGGGAGACAGCAATGAAAGGACGAAGACAGAGCATTTGGAATTATAGAATACGTATTCACGGAAATAAATAATAATTAATATCAGTCTGTGATTCAGATATTTTTAGGCCAGCAGAGAAGGCCTTGCAGGCCCTGACGGCCCGCCACTGATATATATACAGGCCCTTTAATCTGTTATTAATATTTAAAAAAAATAAGAAAAAAACTACTTTAAAGTGGAAGAAAATGACAAAAACATAAGTTTTCGGTTTTTAGGAGGGAAATGTGTTTTGAGATGTTTATTTTCCTTAAATATATGAAGAAAAATAAAACTTTTTGGAGCAGAACCCACCGGCCGGATCGTCGGCCTCGTCGTGGTCCAGAGCTCCGGACTCGGACATCTGCTTGGCGTAGCTGAACAGCAGGCTGGCCTCTCGGGAGTCTGAAGAAACAGAAAGTGACCGCGTCTCTCCCTCCGTCGATGTTCTACTGACTCCTGGGATTTCTTACCAGGGTTGACAGTAATGACGCTCCTGGAGTTCACGGTTGCCATCATGCCACCACGAAAGCTGTCGAAGCTGACCTTCGCGTCGGCGAGGAAGAGCACTTTGAAGGGAGTTCAGACGGTTACGGTAAACACTTCAGTCCTCCAGAGAATTCAACATTTTCTGTGTGTGATGAGCCGTTCACAGACCCGCCTCCCGGGGAATCAGCGTCTGCAGCAGCTGGATGCTCTCCTTATCCCAGCTGTGAGGACAGCAGAGGTCAGGGGGGTCAAACAGGCCGGAAAACCCACCGAACACTCACCAAACCAGAGGGAAGGAGGACACCGAGTCGTCGAAGAGCTTCACTTCCATCCTCTGTCCTCGGCGTCCGTCTGAGGTGGTGAACTGTTTGGGTTCACTGATCTGAAGACACCAAAGGATTTAACAGATTTTAGGTCATCAAAAATAAAACTTGATCAAAAGACAAACAAACAAGTCATTTCTAAAAATAAAAAGCAAAATAAGGCACTAAAAGAACTATATTTAAATACAAAATGAGTTAATACACAAAAAAAACCTCAAATGTGAGAACAGAATTTGACCGAGTTCAGCTGCAAAGCAGGACAAATAAAAATGATTCCTCCAGTAAGGTTTCTTCTATACTTTCCTGTAACTTTTCCTTATTTTAGAAAGGATAAAAGTATGGAGCTAAATTTGGGCCAATATTATTTGGGCCATTTTGTATTTGTAAAATGTCCAAAACGGTTTGATTTTCTAAAATAAACGTAATTATTTTCAGCTTCAAATGTTCTATTATTTTGGTTTCATAACTTAAAATTTCAACTTCAAAAACTTAGAAAACATTTTTTTTTCTTTTCTTAAAACTTTTCGCCAAAACGGGGCCAAAAAATTTTCAGTTACGAAAAAAAGGAGAATTGAAAGTGGAAAAAAAGGTTTGAAATTGAAATTTTGAGTTTAAAATAAAAAAAATAGAATATTTGAAGCTGAAAATAATTAAGTTTATTTTAGAATACCAAAAAATTTTACATTTTCCTTTTTTTTGTCCAAACAACATTTTCTTTAATTTGTTTTATTTGGGTTTCAAATAATATTGGCCCTAATTTAGCTCCATATAATGTGTTTTTTTCCTGCTATATTTAATAAAACATCTAAAAAATCTTGCATTAAATTGACTTAAATTATTTGATCACCTCAGTTAGTGCTGGGCGATATGACATTATACATCACTTTTCTCGTTTACATGTTGCATCAAAAAAATAAAGTCAGAGAAAAGTAAATTATTACATTTTTGCCATTTTTTTTCAGAGAATAACTGCAAATATACTTTGTCATATACTTAAATAAATATTATTATTGTGATACAAATTTTAAATTTACAATGAAACATTTTTTTCCATATTTCCCCGCACTAAACTCAGTAAATGAAAATTCCGCTTAAATATCTATGTGCTAGTCATTAATCCCATGTTTTTTATTTTAAGCTGTTTTTTTTAGAACAAAAAGTCTTAAAGTTTTTAAATTCTAGTGTAATTTTCTTCTATATTTTTCTTAGCAATAAAAATAATTTAGTGAAAAAAGTTATAAAAAATCTGTGATTTTCAACTCATATTTTACCTTTACTATATTTTTTAAAGGTCAACTCAATTCTTTTTTGAAAATTTTTTGTCTAAATGTTTTCTGTGATAAAACCGCAATTTAAAATTTAAGAGAACTGAAAGAAAAGACTCAAAACAATTAGAAAATCTGGTAGAAATTTAAATAAATGCTTTAAATTGCCGCACCGTTTTGACAGCTGCCAGTATATTAATCACCGCGCCATCCAGTTTCTGCCCGTTGGCCATAATGTCGCCCAGCGAGTAGAAATCGACGGAGTCCTTCGCGGGCAGGTGCATCAGCGGCAGCAGCCCGTCCACCGTGTCCGTGTCCGTGCACAGCAACACCTGCGAATGAGGCTCCACCACCAGCAGCCTGTAGTGGCTAACAGCACACGAGACGGTGAAACGGCGCCTCTACCACCACTCGGTACCTCAGAGTTTGCACACAATTTCCCACAGGTTTTCCCTAATTCTTCCTCAGCTGTCAGAGACAAATGTGACAGTCAGAAAAAATGCTACCTTGGTGTTGCCGGGCAGAACTTATCTTTCTCTGGGTCTTTGCTGGAAACTAGAGGATTCTCAACTGTGACTGGAAACAGGGAAATAATTTGTCTAATTTGCACAAAATGTTTTTCATTAAACACATTTTTTTTTTTTTTGTCCATAAGAAAATTGATAATTTTACCACAGTCACCGATCCTGAAGTTATCAGCGAGACTGTTAATGTATCCTTGATTTCCCCAGGCGGACACATTTATGAAGAAGTCTGGAGAGTCTCTAATGGTGAAGCCAAACGTGAAGCGCTCAACTTCAGAATCTGGTAGACAAAACAGGAGGAATCACCACAAGAGGGCGCTACAACATAGGACACCAGCAGGCAATGAATTCCAAAGCATTTTGTGAGTTCATTTGTACCAACTTTTTCTGTTCGGGAAGCTTCTGACATCCGTCTTTGCAATGACAATCCCAAAAACTTTCTAAAAAAAAGTTAAAAAGAGAGAAGTTCTTTATGTGTAAACAGATTTTTTTAATATATAACCTAAGTTTTAATACTGTATTTGGGTCATTTAAATAAAAATCATTCAAATGAAATTCCATATTCAACAAGAAATGTATTTATTTAAGTCATTTCTTGTTCTTTGTAGATGTAAATATAGATATTAGTGAAGAAAAGTCAAAAGAAAGGGACTCAGTTGCGTCTAACTTCCTGACCAATCACCTGCTGTTTCTAAGCATTCTGGGTAATGGAGTCATTTTGAAATTACAGTTTAAAATCGGTCTTTGTATGAATTAAACCGGTATTAAACCACACTCAACCCCCAAAAAACTTTACTAAATAACTATAATTAGCTCATATACGGCATAAATAATTATAACTTTAATAATAAGAATTTCTATTTATAAACTGACATAAAATCAGGCGAACTTACCGGATGAGAAAAGCTGGGATGAAGCTCAGAGATGTTAATGTAACTGTGAAAAGCCATTCCACAAATAAAATAAATCGTTAAACCTAAAAGAGACAAAACAAACGTTATTTTTTAAGACTATTTTCGGGGTTGTTAACAGAAAAAGAAGAAGCTAACTTTAGCTAAACTAGCATCCTTAAAAATAGCCGCTAGCTAAAATTAGTTAGGAATTACTGATTTAACACCTAAAATATCGGCGTAAAATAAAATGTATTATCTCAAAATGTAATATAACCGAGTAATAAATGCGATTCATATGCCGCAGAGCTGCTGTTATAACGTAATAGGTATTTTTTTTTTGTTTTATTACCTGCTTTAGTCAATACGAGATTTTCGCGCTAAAGGCGCAACACATGTTGCATTCAAAGCCGTCGGAAATTTCATATACGACAGAAGAAAACAAACGAAGATGCCTTCAATGGTCCTCTATTTTATTGTAACGTACTTTTAAAATAAACCGAATTAGCATTTTTATCATTTTATGACGATTTTATTAATATGATCAACCACACACTCATATAAATAACCAAATTTAGGAGGAAATTAACATATTTAAATCCTTTGGAGTGAAAAGAGCAAAAACTGAACTTTTCGATCCGAATATCAGTCTGATCTCACAACTGTTCTTCTAAAAATGGTCAAACATTTCCAAAAATGTCTAAACTGTACGGGAAGACTTCCCAGAAAAGGCTAAATCTGTTGTAGCTCTAAAGACAGCACATTAAATCCGCGGATTATGACTGAGATGTAACTCAGAGTTCATGTCCAAAGGGAGATGAGTGGATCACAATGTCAGCTTTGTTTTGAAATATACTCAACATTTCCTGTATTATTTCATAAATCTGTGTTTAGACATCCACTATGAAATGTCTTCACTGTATTTCTGCTCATCACCTCCTTTTAACCATTTGATGATGTAGTATAATCTCCAAATGTGTCACCAAACTGTTCAGATTCGTTCAAAAATGTGACTTTCTTTGAGGAAAGACATTGATTTATTTACACAAGTTTGAAATTTTAAATTTAAATGTCATCAGGCTTGTTTTAAAACTCCACGTGAGTCCATTAATCACAGCACACCAGGTCAAATCATCATCAGATAAATGATGTGAAGCCTGTTTGGAGTTTAATGATTTATTAAAGATTAATGCACGGTCCCTGTTCTCATTAATCACACTTTGACTCGGCTGTTTTTCTGAAAGTGGATTGAAAAAACGGGCAAACGTCTTTATGAGATCTGTGTAAACTCAGTTTTTGTAAATAAAACTCCTTAAATGTATAAATACAATTTAAATAAAAAAAAAACAACCCAAAAACAAATAAGCATTGATGAAACATTTAAGCTTTTAGTGTTCTTTGAAGATGTTTTTCTGTCATCCCTGCTGGTCAAAAGGAACTTTGAACACAGTGAATGACCCTCCCCCAAAAATGATGACATCACAACGGGAGAAACCATTAAAAAGAAAAAAAAATGGGGCCAAAATCAATTACGGGACTCAAAATAAAAAATAAAAAACGTTTTGAAATCCACTAACAAAACCAAAACCAAAAATGTTGGCGATATCCAAAGAACGTTTCAAATTATTATGGGATGGCCACAGGAACTATGATTTGGCGGCCATTTTGTGGCAAAATTTGAAATTTGGCAATTTTGACATTTTTGCATAATATGGGGGGAAAAAACTACTTTTCTTTGAGGGATCTTCCCGAAAATTTACCAAGACACCAGTGCAAGTCTACAACCCCAAGTTTTGGTGACCTTTAACCTCGGACAAAGGCTAGCATCTTGATTTAAAAAAATAAAAAAATAAAAAAAAAACACTAACTAGTGGTTTTGATCTATAGTCTCCTAACTCCTCAAGCCTCATTGGAAAGAAACTTGGTAAAAAAATTTGGCTTTAAAGTTTGCAGTATTTGAACTACGTTAGCATGGCTAGCTCACAAAAGTGGCGTTCCCTTGTTGCTCCCACATTTTTTACAAGAATATTGTGAAAATCTAATAGATGAATCCCCTGGCTCAAGCTGAATCAAACAATATAACACACATTATGAACATATAGCAATGTGGGCGTGGTTAACAAAAAAAAACTCTGTTGCTAAGGAAATGCAAAAAATTACTTTCTCCGATTCTTCTAAAAATTACATAGATCTGATCGCCACCCCTGGGTGACCAAAAAATAAAATGGTTGCTATGGAGATAAACCAACCGAAAACCCGCCCTTTTGAAAAAAACATGTTTTTTTTCACGAACTTGCAGCTCTGACCAGGGTGGCAGAGGCAGAAGGGGAGAGTGAGGGGCGTGTATCGACTCCACAGTCGATAAAAGCTCATAGCTTTAATATTTTATTATTCATTTTCAAAGATTTCTGGTAAAAATGTATTTATTTTTGTGCTTTCTGTTTTAAACAACTTTTTTGGCTAAGAGAACACAAGGTTTAGAAACATTTAAAGTTGTGGTGCGTGGACGCTTGTGTGGGTGTGAATGTTTTCCTTCAGTTGATTGAGTGTTGAGCCCGGTTCCCTCTGTAATTAGCTTCTCTGACCTCATTTAGACTCCACTTTTCCCATTTAAAGCTACATACCAGGAGCAGAATTTTTATGATTTTCTGCCTTGAGAGTCTATTGTGGTGTAACAAAAAAATATATTCATATTGGTCTACTCCTATTTTTAGTCGCTGGACCTTCAGAAAGGCGCTGAGCTTTTTGGTTTAAACAAGGTGTGGTAACACAAACTAAACACAAAACTAATGTTTTGAACATGTGACCATGTGGAACCAGGAGGAGCTGCTTTTTACTCTTTAAAAAAGAGTCTGATGTGGTTCTGTGAAGTTTAGGAAGTGGGCAGACGACTTGTATAAAAGTGGTTTTTATTCACATTTAAGAGCTCACACAATCAAAGACAATGAGGCTTTTGTTTCAAACATCCAGAAAGAGGACTTCTATTGGCCACCAGTTCTTGTTATTTCATCAAACTTGAGCGTTAAAACATATTGTACAATATCCTGGCATAGCTTCCATGCCCAACTGTAGCTGGCAGGCCTCCCTGCAGGCTTTATAGGCTTCCACAAATGGAAACCATCCAAAATGCAAGTGTGTGCACGCTGCAATGTCCCTGCCACCTGTGCGCCCCGCTCCAACAAACTCGCCGTCTCTCCGTCCACACGTCGGCTACGACGAGGGATCGTGGCTGCAAAGGGAAACTCTAAATGATCCTAATAACATGCTGCTGAAAAGAAGCGGGTCGGTGGCATGATGTCAGCGTCCATCATTACGCCGCCGTAAAAACACAGCAGCGTTTGTCGTGCTCCTGCTGTGACGGCCTCATAAGGAGAGTCAGATGATGTAGGCTCCTGTTCTGCGGGTTTAAAAGGTCCAACACCTGAGTCAGACAGGAAACGGGACACTAACTGACGTGAACATGAACGTTGATGGAAAAGAAAGCACAAAGAGACACATATGGACCATTTATGGAGCTTAAAATGGAGTTACATTGAGTGAGCTCTGGAGGCATGAACATTTTGTTGTGTGTTTTTATGTTAATTCTCCATCTGGGTCCAACAACGGACTATTAAAGTCACCGTAAAAGAAGAAAAATAAACAAATACATGAGAATAAAGTTGTAAAATTATAAGAAGAAGTCAAAATTTTACAGGATCAAAAATGTATGCTTCAAAAAGTTCAATTTTTACAGGGTAAAAGTCATGCCTTTTTGAAAATAAAAAATACATTTGGCTTTTACAATGTCTCAACAAAGACAATAACATTTTTAATTTTTCTTACAGGTAATTCAGAAAAATGAGCAGTGGATCAGAGAATCTCACTGATCCTGCTTTGCTTTTTTGAAATTGTAAACTGAACTTTTAATAGTTGGTTGCATTTTATTTTCTTTTATTTCTTTTATTGCTTTTCTATTTATTTTGTAAGCATTTTATTGCTGACTGGTTTTTGTAATTATATCCTGTTCTTATCCTGGTTAATCTTACATTTTTTTATTCTGTGCTTCTTATATTGTGAAGCACTTTGGTACCCCTGAAATAGTTGTAAAGTGCTACATAAATAAAGCTTCGTTCATATATTAATTTTAGGAGAGGTGTGAGCAGTAAATGTGACGTTCTGTCAAAGAAGGACGGCTGACTCAAACTGGAGTGAATGCAGCTTGTGAGACCTGCTCCAAAAAAAAAAAATGTGTTTTTAACATGTTCCTGTGATATATTTCTGATGATGAAGGACATATATAAAGAAAATTCAGCTTAAACCCAGCCAATAAGTCCAAGTGGGCCCCTTATTGTTTAAAAGTGGGGAGAAAATGAGGGCCCCGATTGGGTTTGTCTACAGTTTCTGTGGTGACCCACCTGTGTTTGCCCACATTGGCTTAAGTGGACACTCAGTGGGTTAGCTCGCAACGCTATCCAGCCAGCTCACTAGGATTATACAATGGAGCTCGCTAACTTGCAATAGAAGAGCTCTCTAGCATGCTACCAATGAGCTCGATAGCATGCTACTGTGGAGCTTGATAGCGATTTTGTGAAAAAGCTGGCTAGCATGCTACTGTGGAGCTCTCTAGCATGCTATAATGGAGCTCGCTAACTTGCAATAGAGGAGCTCGCTAGCATGCTACTGAGGAGCTTGCTAGGATGCTACTGTGGAGCTCGCTAGGATGCTTCTGTGGAGCTCGCTAGCATGCTATAATGGAGCTCGCTAACTTGCAATAGACGAGCTTTCTAGCATGCTACTGAAGAGCTCGCTAGCTTGCTACTCTGGAGCTCGCTAGCATGCTACTGTGGAGCTCGCTAGGATGCTACTGTGGAGCTTGATAGTGATTTTGTGAAAAAGCTGGCTAGCATGCTACTGTGGAGCTCGCTAAGATGCTACTGTGGAGCTCGCTAGCATGCTATAATGGAGCTCGCTAACTTGCAATAGAAGAGCTTTCTAGCATGCTACTGAAGAGCTCGGTAGCTTGCTACTCTGGAGCTCGCTAGCATGCTACTGTGGAGCTCGCTAGGATGCTACTGTGGAGCTTGCTAGCATGCGATAATGGAGCTTGCTAACTTGCAATAGAAGAGCTCGCTAGCATGCTACTGAGGAGCTCACTGGCATGCTACTGTGAAGCTCGCTAGGATGCTACTGTGGAGCTCGCTAGGATGCTACTGTGGAGCTCGCTAGGATGCTACTGTGGAGCTTGCTAGCATGCGATAATGGAGCTTGCTAATTTGCAATAGAAGAGCTCGCTAGCATGCTACTGTGGAGCTCGCTAGGATGCTACTGTGGAGCTTGCTAGCATGTGATAATGGAGCTTGCTAACTTGCAATAGAAGAGCTCGCTAGCATGCTACTGAGGAGCTCACTGGCATGCTACTGTGGAGCTCGCTAGGATGCTACTGTGGAGCTCGCTAGCATGCCACAGTGGAGCTCGCTAGGATGCTACAGTGGAGCTCGCTAGCATGCCACAGTGGAGCTCGCTAGGATGCCACAGTGGAGCTCGCTAGCATGCCACAGTGGAGCTCGCTAGGATGCTACAGTGGAGCTCGCTAGCATGCTACAGTGGAGCTCGCTAACTTGCAATAGAAGAGCTCGCTAGCATGCTACTGAGGAGCTCGCTAGCATGCTACTGTGGAGCTCGCTAGCATGCTACTGTGGAGCTTCCTAGCATGCTACAGCTATGCTCAGTAGCGTACTATAATGGAGCTCGCTAACTTGCTGTAGAAGAGCTCACTAGCATGCTACAGTGAAGCTCACTGGCATGCTACAGTGGAGTTTGAAAGCATGCTGCGAAGAAGCTTGTTTCAGTGGAGCTCGCTAACATGCTACAGTGGTGCTCACTAGCTTGTTACAGCAGAGCTCACTAGCTTTCTACATAAGAGCTCATCTAGCATGCTACAAAGAAGCTGCTAGTATCCTACAGTGGAGCTCGCTAGCCCCCTATGGTGTCCATCGGGCGGCTAGCGAGCGTAGTGAGCTAACCCACTGAGTGTCCACTTAAGCCAATCAGCAAACACAGCTGTAGCCACCACAGAAACTCCAGACAAAATCTTTTTGTGATAAATTTCCGCTGCCCTAATAATGTAAATCAGAGAATTTGCAGATGATGTGATTTGTGGAGGTAAACTTTATGTGATCCACAGGATAAATAGTAGGTTTGAGGGTAAGACGTCATTTTGACCGTCTAACGACCTGAAGCTGTAAATGTACTTACATCAAAGACCTCCTTCCTGTCCATCACTCTGAGGACTTACCTTCACTCTAACACATCTTATCAGCTGCTTTTCTTTAAAATGTTCCTTTTTTTCATCTTTGAAGTTCCATTTTCATCTCAACAGGAGATTAGAAACATACTTCTTTAATTATCGGTGAATAATATGCAAAACAGAAACATGGGCTGCTGTGTCACTCGAACAATGAAGTGATTGTCCTCCTGAACCCCGTCCCTCCGAGTGGCCCAAAAGCTGGATGCAGTTTGGTGCCGTATGACGCCGCCGCCATTAATGGGCTGACTGTGAAGGGGGTTTCAATGCGGCTTTGATTTTAAGCATGTGGGACTGATCTTCTGCGCACGGCGTGATCGCCGCGGTGTCAACACGTGCCGACAAATTGCTTTAATATTGGAAAACGAACGTTTCACTGAAACCTGTGAACTTACCGTTTGCAACATAAGACTCAACCTAACTTAAAAAAAGATTTAAACTCATGAATCATTTTCAGTAACTCTCTACCTGACCACAACCGCGTTTGAGATGACTCCGCGGAGGCTAATTTAGCTGTAAATATGAATATTTCAGTGATCACTTCTGTTTCTTTTCTTTGACTTCCCCTTTGATGGCTAAAGCTGACTGAGTTGAGGTGAAGAACATGTGTTCTGGCGTTTGTTAGGAAAGTTGAGGAGCAATATGGAAGTTATTTATTTGAAATATTTCACATTTGAGCTGTTTTTGGAATATTTTTACATGTGTCCAGACATTTCTGGAAGGGGAAACTTGTAAGGAAAGTAAATTTTTCCAGTAAAAAGACTCCACGTGGATTGCATTAATATCAATACGTCCTCATTGAGAACATTGAGTACTTTTACACAAGGTACCTTAAAACATGTGTCAAAGCACAGGGGGCCGGATAAGGCCCTCCAGATCATTTTATTTTATTGTTATTAATGACCTGATGTTATCTGGCACTCATTTCTAACTTGTGTAATTTTGACAAAATATATTTTTATATAGAATAAAATATTGACAGTTATTTAAGGTTTATGTTGATTTTTTCTGGAATAATATTCCTGCCTTTTTATTGTTCATAATTAAGTTAAAAAGTTAGAGTTTTATAGTTTTAAAAATTGGCATTCTGCTAGATTTTTGGACTATTTTGGCATTTACTACGATTGTTTTAGGCTATTTTGATGTTTAGCTAATATTTCTTAGCTACATGCTAGCTGTTTTTGGCTAATTTAGGCTTTAATTTTTAAGCTTTTTAGGTTGTTTAGGAGTTTAGCAAAAATTTCCGCTAAATGCTAGCTGTTTTGGCTAATTTAGGATTTTTGTTTGTTTGTTTTTAAGGCTATTTTGAAGTTTAGATATTTTTTCAGCTACATGCTAGCTGTTTGGTTAATATAGGCTTTCGTTTTTACGTTTTTTAGCCTGTTTAGGAGTTTGGCTAATATTTCAGCTACATGCTAGCTGTTTTGACTAATTTAGGCTTTTTCATTTTTTTTTGTCCATTTCAGAGTCAAGCTAACATTTTAGCTAAATGCTAGCTGTTTTAGCTAATTTAGGCTATTTTTCTTTTTTTAGGCTGTTTTTGAGTTCATCTAATATTGCAACTACATGCTAGCTGTAATGGCTAATTTAAGCTTCATTTCTCTGTTTTTGTCTGTCCATTTTGGAGTTAAGCTAATATTTCAGCAAAATGTTAGCTGTTTTTTGCTAATTTAGGCTTTTTCATTTTTTTTGTCCATTTCAGAGTCAAGCTAATATTTTAGCTAAATGCTAGCTGTTTAAGGTAATATAGGCTTTCCTTTTTAAGTTTTTAAGTCTGTTTAGGAGTTTGGCTAATATATCAGCTACATGCTAGCTGTTTTGACTAATTTAGGCTTTTTATAATTTTTTTTGTCCATGTCAGAGTCAAACCAATGTTTTAGCTAAATGCTAGCTGTTTTAGCTAATTTAGGCCATTTTTATTTTTTTATACTGTTTTTGAGTTCAGCTAATATTGCAACTACATGCTAGCTGTATTGCTAATTGAAGCTTCATTTCCCCGTTTTTGTCTGTCCATTTTGGAGTTAAGCTAATATTTTAGCCAAATGCTGGCTGTTTTTGCTAATTTAGGCTTTTTTTTTTGCAGTTTTTTAGGCTGTTTTTGAATTTACCTAATATTTCAGCTACATGGTAGCTGCTTTAGCTAATTTAGCCCATTTCAGTTTTCTTTTTTTTTCCATTTCAGAGTTTAGCTAATATTTCACCTACATGCTAACTGTTTTGGCTAATTTAGGCTTTTTCAGCTTTTTTTTCTGTCCATTTTGAATCTTAGCTAATATTTCAGCGAAATGCTAGCTTTTTTTGGCTAACATAAGTTTTTTTTTATTAGCTTTTTAGGGGAATTTGGAATTTAGCTAATATTTTAGCTGGCTATGAGCTCCAATGTTTTTAGCTATCAATTTCAGCATCTCAGCAGTCAAATTCAGCTTACAGAATTGACACTAGGATAATCACAGGTAATGCTATATATTTAGTTCATAATTATGTTAAAACATTACGGTTTTAAAGTTTTAAAACTGAAGTTTTAGAGTGTTAAATAGTTTATCCTGTACAGGTGTGTTTTGGATTTTGGCTCCTTGTGCGACTGAGTTTGACACTCCTGCCTTAAAACAATTCATTTTTTTCCTCTACAGAACAGGAAACATGAAAGGGAGGGTTGCCGTGTGGTTCCGTGTCTTGTGCCCAAACACATTTCAACATGTGTGCTGTGGATGACAATAAATAACAATAACCGAACCACCGTCTCTCTGATTGGCAGATGAGCTCTCCGCCTCCCCAGCCACAGAAGCCATAAATACATGCTGCAGATGAGTGACTGTTCGCACATGTTCTCTGCTTTTCTCCAGAGGAAGACGACCATTTCCTTCCACAAATGACTGCATATCTGGTTGTTTATATATTAAAGATGAAGTTTGAGCATGTGCGGAGAAGAGGCTTCTTCTTGTTTGAGTTTAAGAAGGAGAAGATTGTTGAGGATCTGTGTGGTTTTTTGGTTGTTAGTGTTTTGTTCTCTGCACTGGTATGGCAAGCAAAAGGTGTCATAATTAACAGGAAAAATGCCTGAAACCAGGGGTGTCAAACTTGGCCTCCTGTTGCTGAATACCTGGATCAGGTGTGTTTGACCAATAAGGAGCTTCAACGACAGGTTGGTTAGAAAACATATAGGACGCCAGCCCTCGAGGCCTGGATTCTGACACCCCAGCCTTAAAAAAAACACATTTCGGCTATCAAAAATCCTTTTTTTTTGGTAGTTAAAGTGTTAAAATGCAGTTCTGTTACCAATAAAGAACAAGTAAGAACCAACTTATTTTTCCTCAATGAAGCCTCCCTTCAAAAACTAGATCTTCATTGTCTTCTTTTCTGTTTTTGCCAGAAAATTGATCTCAAGAAAGTTTTAGTTCAGTAAACTAATCTTAGTTTGAGAAAACTTGTCTTAGTGACTTTAATATTTTTCTTGAATAAAAAATTCTCACTAGGACCGTTCATCTTTACCCCACTGGAAGATTTTCTTTTTTCATATTTGAGAAGAATCTCAATGATTTTAACTTGTTTCTGTGGTGAGTGGGCTTTAACCCAAGACGGACCACAATTATTCAATAAAATCCTGGCTACACACCCAGAAAGAGGATATGCAAATATTTCATTTTATGTTTTAAAAATGTTTTCAATTCATTTTATTGTTAGGAAAAATATAGAGATTTTAACTTCAGTGCATTTTTGTTGGTTCAATTGAATAACAATATGAAAATGTTTTATTTTTGTAAAGAAATAGAGGAAAAAAGGCTTTTTTTAAATCATAATTTCTGCTCCAATAAGGATTTTCTAAACCTAAGTTCTGTTTTTTGAAGAAAATATTCAGCATCATGTTCTGTATTCCTTTCAGTCTGCTTCTCTCCGCGGGACGGTCTCATATGGAAGACATCACCGCGTCCTCATAACAGTGTGGTCGGGGGTTCAATAAAACCCATCCAAGCCAGAGGCGTCCCGTCCTTCAGCGCATTAGCGCACAGCTTTGACCAGCGAGGCCAAGAGAGCTCGCTGGCATGGATGGGGGAACACACAGAGAGGTTCGTCTCCGGCTTCTGACAGCAGATCAGCAGCACTTCCACAAAGAATAGACTGAAATAAACCTGTTACTTCATCAAATGTGACACTAATGAGGCAGCAAAGACGAGGAATTCACCGAATCGAACAGGAACAAACATTTTTAAAGGCTGGAGGATGAAATTTTGGAACTTGTCAACAATCGACTTTTCTTTTTAGTAAAGCTCAGAGATGACAGCTAAGACGGAGGCCGATGAGATCCAGCTGGAAAGACATAAAAGCATGAATAAATATCGCAAGAATATGGACCACGGGCTTGTAATTATTGACTGTGACAGTTTGTGTCGAGCTGGAGTCACGAAATGCTGGAAAATATGCAAAACGGAAACAATTTTCCTTTGGATTCACAATCAATCGGTGTTACAGAAATGTTGTCCTGCATTTAAAATACTTATCTACTAGGAAGGCAGATTCTACTGTTCGTCTACCAGGTAAACTCCTCTTGAAAGTTTCTTGAGCATCACTGGTATGAAATAAGGACAAAAATGCTGTTTTTTGTAGTTTTTGAACGGGGTTAGCATGGCGAGCTAACAAAAGTGATGCTCCCCTGTCGCATTTTTTACCAGTATAGTGTGAAAATCATAAATCTGTGGCTCAAGCTGAACAAAACAATGTACCATACACAATAAACATATTATGTGGTAAACAAAAACCTCCGTTGCCAAGGAAATCCAAAAATTTACTTAAGCCGATTCTTCTAAAAATTACATAAACCTGTTCGTCACCACCAGGCGACCAAAAAATAAAATGGTTGCTATGGAGATAAAACC
>NC_050530.1:1800780-1805728 GCF_002922805.2 Oryzias melastigma
GCTTAATATCATTAAATATTATTATTATTTTTATGTAGAGCATCTTGAAGTGTTGTATGACGGGAAATGTGTTGTTTAAATAAAGTTAATTTTAAATTTCAATTAATTTAATTGAGCAGGTTAGTCAGAGATGATGGTTAGGAGAAAATCAAAATGCTGGACAAATATATATATTGTTATTTCTGGTCAAAATTATTTATTTTTCTGACTAAACTGTTTAAATTTCACTAACATAAACTGTTTTATTTAGCAAACACATAAATAAAAGTAAATGTATGCTTGCAATAAACAAAAAAATTAGTAAAAACTGCCAGCAAGAGAAGATAAAACATTTTATGATGACATTTTTTTTTTTTTTTATGTCAAACAAACATTTTATCTTTATTCAGGATGGTTTAAAACAAACAAATAATTTTTCTTCATCTTAAGTCAATTTTGACTAAATGAATCTTAATTTGACAATAATTTAGGTAAATAGGTCTTCGCTATGTTCACACTGGATTGATTCACGGGGCAGGGGTGTCGAGTTTCAATGTTAAATCAATGTACATACGTGACTTGGACACATTATTGATGCATTCAGAGTCTCCTCCCTAACGTCCCAAAAAAGCCCAAAACAGCAACATTTTCAAATATTTCTGACATTCAAAAAGCGTTCCATAAAGAGACAAACATATTCCCATGGTCAGCAGGATGAGCAAATCCCCCAGAATCTTTTCCTTATTAAATCAGCTGCAACACACGCACAGAAGATCCAGCTTCTCCCTGTGTGTTCCGCTAAAAGCACTTTTTTAATAAAAGGAAAAATGCTGGAACTTCTGCCCCCCAGACCGTAAACTACAACAAGTTTGTAAACAATAAAAATTAATTTACCATATTTTGAAGGCTTATAAACAAAACTAGAGATAAAAAACAAGAAGATTATTTCAAATTTAAGGTCCCACTATGAGGAAAATGATACACTGAAAAAAGTGAAATATTGGATCAATTAAAACTTCTGTAATTTGTTGCATTTAAAATTATTAGTTTTCTTAAAAAAAACTATTTTGTGTTGATGGTTTAATCAACTTTGATAAAAAAAAAATATAAAGTTTAATTTAAATTAGAAAACAAATAAATATAACAAAAATATATATATATATATATAAAAACAGAACTTTCCTGAATTGATCTAATGTTTCACTTTTACAGTGCATTTTTGTGTTTTTTTAAACATGCTGTTGTGGCATTTTCTGATGATCGACATTTATAAAGAAAATGAAGATACTAAGATACTCTATCCACAACCCCCTCTCATAGTCGCCCACTATGTTGATCTGTGTGTCTCAGTGTTTTTTTTTTTGTGTGTTTGTGTTTTTATTTTCATCTCTATAGTCTGTTTAGATACAAAAAAAGGATCGCAGTATTTTATTGTGGAAAAAATAGTTATATTTTGAAAATGTTCTCGTGTAACTTCCTGTCAGGTTCACACCGGACGCGGAATCACTATGAAGCGGCGCGGAACAGAGGCTGCTTCCATTCGCGCTTGTTAATTTATGGTGTAGTTCACACCGGGCACGAAGCGCCGTGGTTCGTCCGCGGCCCTCCGCAGTCCGGAGTTGAAGAAGAAAATGAAAAAACATTCTGATGATTGCTTTTTCATTTTATTTAAGACAAATATTGCAGGTACATTTTGAAAACCAAAAAGCATTTCTATTAATCCATTTTAGTTTTCAAATTTTATATTTCTGATTGAATTTTGGTACAATATTTACTAGAGAACTTTTTGAAAATGAAATGTCAAATGCCATTTTCTTTATAATTTTAATTCTGTCACAGAATAGGTGGTGTTGAAAAAGAAAATGAAAAATCAATTTTGGTAATTGCTTTTTAATTTCATTTAAGAGACAAATATTACAGGTACACTTTGAAAAGGAAAAAGCATTTCTGTTAATCCATTTTAATTTTCTAATTTGATATTTCTAATTGAATTTTGGTAGAAAATTACTATAGAACCTTTTGGAAATGAAATGTCAAATGCCATTTTCTTTATCATTTAATTGAGTTACAGAATGAGCGGTGTTGAAAAAGAAAATTAAAAGGCAGTTTTGATATTTGCTTTTTTATTTCATTCAAGAGATAAATATTGCAGGTACATTTTGAAAATGAAATAGCATTTCTAGCATTGACTTTCATTTTTATTTTTGAGTAAAAGACACTTCCATATAAGTTCATGAGATCAATCTGAGAATCTATGACAGCCGCTTCAGCTGTGTTTCTGTGTCTCTGTGACTGAGTTTGAAGGCTCACTGTCCTGCTTTGTCCCGAGAGGGGAAAAAATAAAACAAAAATGAAATTTTTTTTAGTTTTATTGTCGCGATGAAAATAAGAAAAGAATCATGCAGTTCAGGAGCCCATGCCTTTCACTCTCACTGCTGATAGACCACTATGCCCGTCGCTCAAATTGCGCCCCCTGCAGGATTGAAGGTCGGCTCAATTCCCATCTGTGCCATTCACTTAACATTGGAACTGAACATAGCATAAGGACAGGGGGGGAGGGGTAAGAGTTGCTCCACGCCTCATTTCAGGGGCGTATTTCTACTGTTGCTCTGCAGAACCTATGTCCTAGAAAATGAAATATTTTTCTAAATTTAACACCATAACCATAATTAAGACCACTGGTAACGCTTTTAAAATAGATAAAACGATGGGAATCAAGATTTAAGCAGCTGTTAATTTGCTCTCTAACAGTCCTTTAATTAAAACTCTGATATTTATTGAAACAGACATAGGATACAAACTGTTTTTTTAAGCTTTCTTGACACAAACTTTTCTCCTCTTAAAAAGAATTTCAGTCTCTTATAGAACCTGAATTTCTCCGTCTTTTGTCTGTTTCTGTGAATGGGGAGCGTCAGTCAGCCGTGAATAGGCGACTCCGCCGAGCTGCCAGCAGTGAAAGCGCCACCTTCTGCTTCCTGGGTGGGCGGCCGTCTCCGCGCGGCGTCACGTCTGACCCTGCATCAGCTGCCAGCCGGCGCAGGAAGTGACAGGTTGGTTCCGACCTACAGCACGGAGGAATCCTGCCGGACAAACGCTCCCGCTCTGGACGTGACCTTCATGTCTGAGGGAAACTGAATTCCTGCTTGATCACCAGAAAAAGCGTCTGTTATATTTGGATCCAGCCACCACCTGGCCCGGCTTCATCCCCTCGTTTTTACATTTATTTTGCCCTCTGAGTTGTTTTCCTCTTCAGTGTCAGTGAGTTTTTACTTCAGACCACCAGAGTTGCACTTCTGGTATTCCACTTTGGGCTATCCCCAATATGTAGGAATCATTTAATCCAGACAGATTATCCCTGAAAGTGTCCTGTCTGCTGATCAAGAGAGGCTTTTTTTCCAGTAGCGCTCTGATATATGTGTACATTCATGAATAAATTCAGCTGCAGCACCGATATTAACAACATAATTGATTTCCTCGGGGGCTTGTGATTGCTCCTGCAAGCTGCGGCCCGGCCGGAGAGGCTGCTTGAGAATGCAAAGGCATGTCAGGCGGGCAAAAGATACATTTGAGTTGTAAAAAGATTTATGAAGTCGGGTCGCGCGGTGTGCATACATCGGCCGCGTAATCAAATGTATCTGCTCAACATCCTTGTAACTGCGCTCCATCAATATCATATTACCTGTTCCCTTTGCTGCTTATCGATCACGTCTGCGGTGGTTCAGTATGTTGGGCTTTATTACCTGTGGGTTAATGTTGCCTCACTGCCTATCTGTCACAGAGGGACTGGAGTGTGGATGGGGGGGGGGGGGTCTCGGTCTCACATGGAAACTTCATGCAGACGTGGACGAGGTTTGGATGGTTTCTCAGAAAGCAGCTGCAGTGAAGACGACTGTGTGGTTCTGTTTCCTCCCATCAACTGGAAGCTTCACTTTTGTGTCGCTTTGACGTTCAAGAAACATTAGACAACTTGATGAGGGTGGACTGTTTTTGTTTTTTGTGTCATTTCCACAAGAAAACATTAAAACTATACAAGACCCCGCCTTGAATCGCCACCTTAACGTGGTGGAGGGGTTTGAGGGCTCCAGTCATCTCAGGAGCTGTCCTGGTTGAAGGTTCTGGTTCGTTACATCGTTCCTCGATCCCTCCTTTCTTCCTTCCTTTGTTCCTTCCTTCTTTCCTTCCTCTATTCCTTCTTTCCTTCCTTTAATCCTTCCTTTGTTCCTCTACTCCTTCTTCCCTTACTTTGTTCCTTCCTTCCTTTTTATTATTCCTTCCATCTTTCCTTCCTTTGTTACTTTGTTACTCGATCCTTCCTTCCTTTAATCCTTCCTTTGTTCTGGTGTTCCTTCCTTCCTTTGTTCCTTCCTTTCATTATTCCTTCCATCTTTCCTTCCTTCCTCTGTTCCTTCTTTCCTTCCTTCGTTACTTTGTTACTCAATCCTTCCTTCCTTCCTTTGTTCCTTCCATCTTTCCTTCCTCTATTCCTTCTTTCCTTCCTTCCTTTAATCCTTCCTTTGTTCCTCTACTCCTTCTTCCCTTACTTTGTTCCTTCCTTCCTTTTTATTATTCCTTCCATCTTTCCTTCCTTTGTTACTTTGATACTCGATCCTTCCTTCCTTTAACCCTTCCTTTGTTCTGGTGTTCCTTCCATCTTTCCGTCCTTCCTTCCACTATTCCTTCCCTCGTTTGTTCCTTTCTTTATTCCTTTTTTCCTTCTTTCTTTTGTCTTTTGTTCTTTTTTACTCCCTTCATCACTCGTTTATTTACTTAGTTATTTATGTTTGTGTTCGGTGTTATTTGCTTCTAGCCAAAATAAATAAACAAACAACATTAAAATGCTCAAATTAGCTGTAAAATCCTGTGTTCTCAAATAAACTCAGATTTCTGAGCCTCATTCATCACAATGTTCCCACATTACTTGTGTTAGATTTAATCTGACATCCGAGAGATTAGGATTACATAGGAACCC
>NC_050530.1:1805754-1835991 GCF_002922805.2 Oryzias melastigma
TTCTTAACTCTTATAAAAGTGGGTAAAACTACAGACAAAATACACAAGTCTCTGTATATTTTTTAAAACATCATTAAAACCAGAGTAAGGAAATAAATATAAATAAATAATGTGTTTTATTTGACATTTTTCTGTTTCTGGTTTTTAGAAACTCACCTCTGAGAAACTGCAGACATCTAAGTTTCTGATCTCGTCTGAAACTGTCGGCTCTGAGCGCGTGCAGTAGCGGTTGTTCCGTTCAAATCTGTTCTTCCTGAAGTCTGTTTTCACCATGAGACCAAACCACAGTCATTCTGGTTGTTAAAAAACAAAATAAAGACGTCTGAGTAAACCTTTTCCTTCCATCCTCCTGTCAGTTTCTGGTTTGTCCTCCTCCACAAATCAGAGTTCCTCCCTTCAGTCATTGTGAGTGACAGAACGTTGAATGCTCATTATGGTTGGAAAATGATGTTTTAAACGAGATGAAGAGTAATTCTGACAGAATTTATTTTGTAGAGATTTTATTGATGATTTAAGTGGTATCAGTTTATTGCTGATCTTTTATCTCAGCCTCCATTTTAGACAGAAGAACCATTTTTCTGTTTTTATCTGGTTTCTGAACTCATTTCATTTCCCCTCCATTCTTCTCTGATCTCATTCATCTTATCTTTGGGATTTGCTTCTGTTTCCTCATCCGTTTGTTTCAGTCCGTTTCTTCCGTCTTTCTCTGGAAATCTCAGGACAGAGATGCGATAACGTTCTCATCTCCGCCTCCAACGTCAGAATTAACGGTAATCCAGCAGCACAGAAGGAGAGGACACGGTCTCCAGTCTGTGGGCCTTCAGTGGAGATTACAAAGCTTGAGTTTTTTTACAGAAAATATTTGTTGAGGCTCCGTCACCATGACAACAGAGTCAACACACAATTGACAGATGCGCCTGTTCCTTTCTTTTTGTATAAATTAAAACTCATCTATTCAATTTATGGATTTCTGAAATAAAAAGAGATACATTATATATAAAAAATGTAATGAAATTATAATAACAATGATCTATTTTAAGAAATTTTTAAGAAATATTATCACTTTGTTGTGCACAATGAGGGGATAATGTGTGGATGATGCACACGATGAAGTGTGCATTATCAAACTTTCTGATGATTCTTAAGAAACTGTGAATTATACCACTTATTGATAATTCACAACAACATGTGCATTATCCCACCATTATCTCACTTTCTGATAATGCACAACAAACTGATTTATACCACTGTCTGATAATTCACAATGAGGTGTAAATTATCCCTCTTTCTGTTAATGCATAACAAACTGTGAATTATCACACTGTCTGATAATGGGCAATGAGGTGTAAATTATCCCTCTTTCTGATAATGCACAATGAACTGGGCATCATCACAGTTTCTGATAAAGTACAACAAAGTGGGAATTATCACACTTTCTGATAATGCATAACAAACTGTGCATTATCAGACAGTGTGATAATGCACAATGAAGTGGGCGTCATCACACTTTCTGATAACTCACAACAAAGTGTGCATTATCACACTTTCTGATAATGCATAACAAACTGTGAATCATACCACTGTCTGATAATGCACAACAAAGTGTGAACTATCAAAAATTAACAATCACCATCAAAACCTGACCGTCTGACTTTAAACACAGGACTTTTTCATTGTGAAGCGTAAATAATTTGCATTTATAAATATTAACGCTTTAATTTCTATAATGTATTTGGGAATGTAAACATGTTAATGTTGACAGCCCTTGTAAAAACAGCATTATTTAGTAACAAACATCTCAAATTAATAAAAAAAAGCAAGGACAATTGAGGGACTGATAGTAAAGAACTGATTTTTTTGTGAAAAGTTGTGTTTTTCATGGGAGTAAACGTTTTAAAAGTTAACAATTAATCAACCAATTTTATTATTTGTAAAGCACTTCAGAGGCGACTAACTAAATTTAATAGTGAATTATTAAAATTGTTAGCATTTGCTGTCCTACTAAACGTTAGCATCAAGCTAGCGGACTTTAGTTTTATGTGGTAAATCGATTCATATTTTTAATGAAGCGGTTATTCATCTTTTAATTCAACTTCAAATCGATTAATTTATTTTTTTAACCGAGTCCTTGAGAAGACACTTCATCTGACTGGAGCGACCCCTGATGTGCTCAGAAGAACCCACTTCCTGGAGAACAGTACTCAGAAACTCACATTTCTAATAAATCTAAGAATCTTGACATTTTTTCCAGTTTTTTTAAGTTATTTTTATCTAGATGAACTTCACAAAATTGCTCTTCTGAGTTGAACATGTGACTGCAGCTTACGAAACGTCTCATTCCCACAAGAATTAGAGCTGTCTTTAGGAATTTCCCCAAAGTTAAAGGTCATTCATGGATACCCAGGATCCTCCCCGAGGACGACTTGTGTGTGCTTTCTTCAAACGGCTCTAATTCCTCTTTAAATCAAACAGCAACATGTTTTTTAATGTCAAAACTGTCTTGTTTTTACATCCTTTCCTTTGCTGTGAAGCTGGAACAGCTTTCTTTGTTCTGTTTCTGCAGAACATATGTAGGAACTGTTCATCAAACAAACTGTCACTCCAAGGAAAAAGCTGCTAAATTCTGGACCCGCTCCCAGCATCCTCCATCTGCTAATTAAAGGAGGAAGAGATGTTCCAATTTTCTCTCCTTTTACTGGAAAGACGCGGCTTTTGCAGCCAAAAACCTGAACATTTAAACAATCAAAGGCTGTACGGAGGGAACCTTTGGTAAATAAAAGCAGAGCGGGTGAGGATTTTTGAAGGACGTGCTTTTGATGTTGAAGACTTTGATTCCAAGTTCCTCATTTGGCGAGCAGACGTGAGAATCCGGAGCGCCTTTTCTTCCCGACTAACTGGGTCACTTCAACATGTTTCTATGGAGCGAAAGATTAAAACTGAAGCTGAGTACGACTGCGTTTTTACCGTCGTGTCAAGCAAATGTGTTGAGTGTGACGGACAGCAGACGCTTCCTGGAACTGAAGGTTTAAAGGTCAACAAGTGGCTCCTCGATCGAATGACCACCAAAGTCTCCCTGTTCAAAAACGATTAAAATAGACTCATTTTCAGTCTCCTTTCCTCATACACAACGTTGTGTTTTCATAGATATTACTGGTTTCCCGTTACGGGTTCAGTAAAGTCGATTACTGGAGGACTGTAACAGATTTATCATCATCCAGCCGGCAGCTTGAGAAGAACACTCGTCCTTTGGGGGTTGAATGACCACGACTGACCCGAGAGGTGGGATGCACTTTGAACTGTGACCCCGTCCAGGGCGAGCCCATGCTGTTCCGCACAGAGAGGGGGCGGAGCTGCGACCAGTTGCTCGAGACATGGAGATGTTGTCTGGGCTCTAAAGGGGGATGGAACTTCCAGTGAAAAGTCTATAATGGGCCTTAAATCTTGGAGATATGAGAGTTTCTACAACCGCTTTCAGGCTCCAGTCCAATCAGGGACTCGTATTTGGTCATTTCTACACAATTTAACTCCCAACTCGTCATATATGGACATATGGTTGGGGTCCGCCACTTTTTTACGTTTCAGGTTTCCCTAACTTGTCGTTTTTTTTAAATATGCTGGCTGTTCTCATTAAATCATCCTCTCGGTTAAGCCTCACTTCCTCTGAATGGTTTGTTTTCATGGTGCATATGTGGTGTAGACCGCTAGCGTGTCTTTGTGTCACTGCAGTGCGATCGCTAGAAAAGCAGCTCGTCTTTTTCTTGCTTTATTTTTTGTATTATTGTGTATAACAGGAATTTAATGTTGGAATCACTAGCTTAGCGCTATTCTGGCGCTTTCTAAAGTCGTCATCACTTTCTGCCACGGGTCGGAACCATTTAATGGATCCATTTAACAATGCACGTGTAACTATTACATGCTAGCTGTGTTAGCTTATTTACAATAACACCAAAACTTGTTTGTAACTTGTAAAAACATAGGCAGATAGAGCGCTTAAAATGTTAGCATATTTAGCATGTTTTGTTTGGTGTTAGCAATACATAATAAAGACAGAATCCGACACAGCTACAATTTAATCACGTTAGCTTATTTACACGTTAGCAACACGTAACAAAAACTCAATCCTGTTACACTTTAGCTGTGTTAGCATATTTACAATAACACCCAAACTTGTTTGTAGCTTGTAAAAACATAGGCAGATAGAGTGCTTAAAATGTTAGCATATTTAGCATGTTTTGTTAGGTGTTAGCAATACATAATTTAGTCATGTTAGCTTATTTACGTGTTAGCAACACGTAACAAAAACTCATTCCTGTTACACTTTAGCTGTGTTAGCATATTTTCAATAACACCCAAACTTGTATGTAACTTGTAAAGAGAAACAGACGGATAGAACACAGTGATCTTCACAAAGTTAGTAGCTTATTTAGCATATTTTATTACGTGTTAGCAGCATGTACAAAAACACAGTCTGAAACTGCTACATGCTAGCTGCGTTAGCTTATTTATAGTAAAATCCAAACCTGTTTGCTACATATAGGCAGAAAGAGGGCAGTGTTCTTCTTAAAATGTTAGCATATTTAGCATATTTCGCTACGTGTTCGTAATACATGATAAAAACACGGCTACAGCTTAGCTGTGTTAGCATATTTACAATAACACCCAAACTTGTTTGTAACTTGTAAAAACATTGATGATAGAGCGCAGTGTTCTCCTTAAAATTGCTTGAACATCGATAAACACAACCAGAATGAATCCTTATATAAGGGACTTTGTGTTTTAAGACTTTTTTAAAAAAAAGTTAAGGCTCTTAAACTAAAATAGGATCTCTTGAGAGGCTCATCAGTTCTCTAACTGATGTCATCATCTGGAAATCGAGTGGTCAAAGCGATCAAACCTGGAGGATCTCCTCCCTCTGTTCAATGAGGACCACACTGGATCTTCCTCTCAGCTTTTCTTCATCCACTCGTGCTCGAATATTATGAGTGGAGCCAGAAACACACATGCAGTGTTGACAGCAGGGATATTCTGTGACTGACAGGACGGCTCGTGGAAACCCTCCGCTCTGGATGAAAGGATCTGCTGAAGGACTGCAGCTGAACCGTCTTCTTTGCATTTCAAAACCTTCAGGCATGAATAACTGCAGCCGGTCGATGAATGGGAGAGTTCGAGCTTTCTCAAGTGTCTCAGACACAGAAACAGAAAGACTCTTGTTTTGTCTGTTCTGATAGACTTTAAAATAACTGGAGAGTGAATAATTTGACAAATCTTTCCAGGTTTGAAGACCATTCACTCTAAAAACTTTTACAATTTCTGTTCTCCTCGGATCTTTACGTTCACGTCGTCCTCTGAAACACATGAATCATGAAGGAGAAATTAATAATTGTGGTTTGTGCCAAGCTGGAATTATGAGACACAAAGTCTTATATATATTTATATATATATGGAAAAAGAGCTAAAAAAAATCCTGAAGCACGACTTTTAAGATTTTTTTCTTGACATTTCTCCCCCAGTCTGCAGCGTTCGTATCGGGTAATGAACCGACGAGAACATCAACGGCTAGAATCAGACGTCCTTTGACGGAGATGGAAGTCCCCCAATCGCTCAAAAATAATCTATTTTACCCGGCAACCCAACAATTATGTTTATTAATCTTTAATAATTAAAGTTTTTTTTTACTATTTATAAAAATGTTAAAGAATTTTTAAAAAATATACATTTTTTGCTGCCATTAAAAACTATTTTTTCTCACTGAGACTATATTTTGTAGCGGCAACAGTAACAGTTACATTTATTCATATATTTAAGCTTTATTAGCTGCTAAAATGTAAAAAATATAGAAATTTCGATTTTGAAATCTCATGTTTGTTGGTTCAAGGCTGTAAGATTTCCCATTTAAAATAAATAACCTCCACAAAGAGCAGATCTGTGTCAAACGAGAGTAATTATGGTCAACTATTGTTCCATCCTTTCAAAATAAAACAAACGGTGATAAAAAAAGACAATTTTGATTCATTAAGCTCATGTTCTGAGTTGTCAGTCTCACCAGTTTCAGATTCATCGTGAATCAAGTAAGAAAGTGATTAAAAATCTTGCATTTTTATGTATTTCTGCTAATTGGTGTAAACGTCCTTCCAGCAGTCTTTCCTTCTCTCTCTGCAGATGTAACGTTTCCATCACTAATCATCTGGATGTGCATTGATTACAGATGCATGAAGCAAACTCACCTCAAAATGCTGCCCGCTGCATTTCTGCTCAAGTTTTCCATCGATTGTAACATAAATCAGGTGCTAAATAATATTTCACAAATACACGCCGGCGACCTGTGCTTGACCCCGGCCTTAAATCAAAATGACAGCGGGACATGGTACCTATAACCACACGTCACCGCCAACTATAAACTAAGCAGACAGGTATTGATCGGGACCGTCGGCCTCAGTGGAGGTCTGAAGAGTGGAGTTTGCAGTATAGATGGATTGGGGGGGTTGTCGCTGCATGACTCTGTGTGTGTGCGATTACTTGAGTGTGTCCCCTCCCCAGCTCATTTGGGGCGACTCCATTAACCAGAGTTGCTGTAGTGGTCAGTGGTTCATGGCGAGGTGAGGAGGTCAAAGATTTCCCCCCAAAAACGCCTGAGATCACCCAACAAATGGATTCAGAAGACCCTCTTGAATGTGTTTAGTCCTCACATACCTTCAGTGTTGGGGACCTGCTTGTTCCTAGAAATGTCTTGAGACTCAGAGACGTATCCCAGTCGTTCTAAGGTCGCCCCGTAAAATCTGAAGTATCTGTAAAAGCCCCAAAGTTTTCGACTGTGCCATTGATCTCCTCCTGGTTAAGTGTATTCTTCAGGTTCAGGATTGAGGCCTTGCATTGACTTTTGACATCATGAAATGGTGTATTTTTTTTGTGCTTGTATCTGAACATCATACGCAGTGTTGAGATATGACCTTTTTTGCCACCCATGCCCCGCCCCCCCCCTCTTGTGGCCTTCTACTCCCTCACTAAAACTTCAGTTGGCTGCACCTCTCTCTGTCTTGTTCTGCGTTGTATTGTAGAATTTCTCCCTGTGGGATTAATAAAGTCATCTTGAATCTTGAATTACTTCAAGGGTTCGCCTCAATGAGAGAAGGTTCGCTGACACCTTTTGTCAAGCTACCTTGCCAGGTGGTAGCTTGGGGTGTCACGGCTCTGTGCTGCCTCCCCCCTCCAGCCTGCTTAATGCTTACCATGGATCAGGATCACTGGATTCACCTGTGCCCCTCCCCTTCTTTAGGAGCAGCCATGTTGGGAGCCAGTAACAGATCCTCTTAGCTGCTGAGTCGTGTTCCTGTTGAGAGTAGCTGTTTCCCACCAAGTTTGTTTTCAACGTTTGGAGTCTGGACTCATTGCATCAAATTTCATGTTCCCTGTGCTCTTGACCTAAGTCTGTGCAGTCACAAGCGATTATTTTAATAGACGACTAATCCACAATTATTTTTTCCGATTAGTCAACTTATCGGGTCATGCGCAAACTGCGTGTAAAGCATAAATCAGAACCATCATGAGCTATAAACTAGCTAAAAACTAGACGTATAGCATTACCCGTAATAATGTTAGCGTGAATCCTCTAAGCTGAATTTGGCTTCTGAAGATGCTGAAATTGATTGCTAAAAACGATGAAGTTGAGAGCCAGTTCAAATATTAGATAAATGACAAATTAGCCGAAAAAAAGGAAAATAAGCTTAAGTAGGCCAAAATGGCTAGCGTGTAGCTGAAATATTGGTTAATCTACAAAATAGCCCAAAAAAACTGAAAAACATCCTAAATTAGCTAAAAAAGCTAGCATGTAGCTGAAATATTAGCTAAACTCCAAAGTAGTCATAAAAATTGAAAAATAAATCGTAAATTTGACAAAATAGCTAGCATGTAGCTTAAATATTAGCTAAAATCCAAATTTTACAAAAAAACTGAAAAAATGCTATATCATTTAAAATAGCTAGTATGTAGCTGAAATATTAGCTAAACTCCAAATTGGCCATAAAAATTGATAAATAAATCATAAATTTGACAAAATAGCTAGCATGTAGCTTAAATATTAGCTAAAATCCAAATTAGCCTAAAAAACTAAAAAAATCCTAAATTATTCAAAGTAGCTAGCATGTTGCTGGAATATTAGCTAAATTCCAAAATGGCCTTTAAAACACCTCAATAAATGCCAAAATAGCTCATAAAGCTAGCAGAATATATAGTAACGACGAATCCGACTATTAAATTAGTCATTGACTATTTTAAGTCCATCAGTCATCGATTAGTCGACTAATCGATTAGTCATCGATTAGTCGACTAATGGTGGCCGCCCTACTTCTGTATGGGGTGGATTTGTGCGGCTGCTGCAGGTTTTGGGGTTTTGGGCTCATGGATTGAATGAATGAACGAATGAACACACCTGGTCCAGGTAACCAGCAGCAAGTGACAAAAGTTTTATGACTTAGATTTAGCAAGTCAGATTACAAGTTGAACAAATATTTTCTAAAATAAAGAGAATAAGCAAATATTTTAGTTGCATTGATTTATCTCTGTAACTTTGATAAGTTTGTTGAAGTTTTGACGTCATGTGGAAAATGCAGCACTAAAATGACATTATGGAGAGGCACTTTTCCTCCAAGCTAATGCTGAGCGAGAACCATCATTGAGTTACAGCCGCTAATGCAAGAGTGGACTTCTTCTTC
This sequence comes from Oryzias melastigma, assembly GCF_002922805.2. Taxonomy (NCBI): domain Eukaryota; kingdom Metazoa; phylum Chordata; class Actinopteri; order Beloniformes; family Adrianichthyidae; genus Oryzias; species Oryzias melastigma. Next base: position 1,814,463 of record NC_050530.1, read on the forward strand.
TTCTTCATCCATTAAGATCCCAGACGAGCACATTTTATTGTTTTTACAGTCTAACACATGGTTTCAGTCTGCTTCAAAAAGCTGTCATCTTCTGACAGAACCGTATAAAAATGACTTTTTGTGTTGTTTTTCTTCAGAGCATCTGCCCAGCAGATGTCTATTGTGTTCTTGGCAGAGTTCACGATGGACTAAACCTCAACAGAAGGTAAAAGTACGCATAAACCCAACACTCATTTCAGAATAAAAAACTGTAGTCATTTTAAAGCAGAAATAAAAAAGATTTCCAGGAAAAAAATCAGTTTTTCTTCCAATAAATTAGGCTTTTAGAAGAGCACAGTTGGATGAAAAGAAAAGACACAAAGAAAAGAGATATAAATAAAAGCAAATTTACAGCAGGAAGAGGACAATGTTTCATGAGCGCTGGTCCTGGGAATTCAGTCTTGCAATATCTAAAAAAATCTTTTTATTGCAATAGAAAAAGCTGTACACACTGTATAAAATTTCATTTAATTTACAAATGTCATCAAGCAGAATGTTTGATGTCTCACCCATTCACACCTGTTGTGATTGTACTGCAGTGTGTAAGGACCGATTTCCTTTTGTTTGCAGGTTTTTGGGGGCTTGTCCGGGTATTCCTGTGCTGTTCAACCGTTGGGTCTTTGATGCTACGTTCACACCGGTCGCAGTGATGTGCGTTCACTTGACAACTATCAATAAAAAAGTCTGTAAACGCACACATATGCACTTTTCTAGCGTTCTTAATGTTTTTAAAGGGCAACCAAACAGGGAAGTTGGAGGCTGACTCCACCCACAACCGAAATGTAAAAATCCAGTCAGAGGGGCGGGGCTTAGGGGCAGGACTACAGATCAAGATGTGGGATTTCCTGAAACCAATCATAAAATTCAACTGTAATACACCAATTCAAGCTGTAGGGGGCAGCACACAACCGGTTTATGACTATATTTTCAAGAATTAAGCAAGTTTATTTTAATTTATCAAAAAAATTGGCGATGACCAACAGAGTATCTTTAAATCGCCATTTATAGAAGTAAAAAAAAGTCAATTTAGGGTTTGGTTACCCTTTAAGTGAGTTTTCTGGCTTTACAAAACACCTTTGAATGCACCTTGAAAGGTAAACTTTGACCAATCAGAGACTTGGTTTGGTGGTGGTGTCATTTTTGATGGTTTCAAATTAATCATTCACATACAACCTCTTCCACCTGTATGTGCTAGTGTCAGGTAGCGACAAAAGTTCGTCGCGTTCTTGCCCGATGTGAACGTAGCATCACAAAACTAGCTTCTTTCTGGTGTTTTAGATTTTTTTTTTCAGTATTTGTGCTTTGAATAGTTTTTGAGCCACAGTTTGAGCTTTACAGACTTGAAGCACTTGAGGTGTTCTAGAGTGATGTGTGTCTGCTCTTTTCTAAAGGTTTTTTCTTTCTCTTGGGACGTGGCCCGTACTGGTACCCTAACGTGGTACCCTAACCCTGGTGCTAGGGTTAAGGGGTCCCGAGGGTACTGGGTTAGGGCACAGGTACCGGTGTGCGCCTGGAACTACTATTGATCTGCGTCCGGTACGGATCTGCATCTAGTACTGGTACTGGTACTGGTCTACATCTGGTACCAATCCATGTCCAGTACCAGTACCGATCACCTGGGTTAAGGTTAGGAAGAGAAAAGGAGGCCTCTCGTCTGAAGAAGAGTCCACACTCCATGACCATCCCTAAACCGGTGCGGTCCACATTCACGCACTGGACAGGTACCGGTTTTGACCCGGCGGTTGGGGAGCCTTGATTCAATTGGAACAGCCAGCACTTCAAAAAATGACGAGTTGGGGACACCCGAAACAAAGGGGTCCTTAACCATGAGTCAAAATGTGATGACCTGGGAAGAAACGCGAGAAAATAGTCCCTAACTGCCTGTGAGGTCACAGATATTTTTGACTTTATTATCAGAGCTGAAGTTTACTGATCAATCGGAGTAGAACTTCACTTTAAAGAATGCATTAATAAATCACCAAATTGAAAACTATATTTGTTTTTTTTTTAAGGCAGAAAAAATATTTTGAGGTGAGAATTTATTATTTAACCACATTCTACCCGTCTGATCTCAAGCAGGTCGGACCAGAATCATGACAGGACAGTAACCTGTGATCAACTTATCTGTAGCTTTGTTTTCTCTAAAAATACCTCAACTAACCTAGTAGGCTAATCACTTAATATTATATTGTTCACGAAGTTTATTTCTTCATCTCTTGTTATGCCGTTTTGCGTTTGCTTTGCTCCCCCTAGTGGTGGGATTGCGCATGGCAGCCATTTCTGTGAATAACCGTAACTCGCCGCAATAATGGACTAAAAACTTGCTTTTTTTCCCAACATCTTTATATTTTTTCTCTTCACGAGTCAAGTATTTGTTTTTTCAGGCAAAATTTAGTTTTTTTTTCTTTTTAGGTGAGAATTCATAACTGAATTGGTAAAAGTTTAATCTTTTGTTCATTTTAAGGCTTTAGTTTTCAGAATAAACCAAATAAAATCATTTTTAGGCCTTATTTTATTTGAATTTATTGAAACTTATGATCTTTTGGTAGTTGCTCAACGGCACTAAGGCTCTTGACCCCGGCTTCTTCCCTACAACTTCATCTGGTATTTCCGAGCTTACTGGTGTTCACGTTATGCTCCAATCATGCAAAAACAAGTCTTCGGCTTCTTTACTGTCATCAGCGACACTAGAATCAGAACCGCCTGGATCTTTTTTTGACATGAATTTGGAAGGTTTTTTCCTTGTAAACCACAGTGATGGATCGTCACTCCAGGACTTTAAAAACCCTAAGAATCAGTTTAAACTGTCCAAGCTCGAGGAGATTTTCCCTTTTGGCTCTGAAAGGTCAAGCTGTGGCAGGTTTGTTGGAATGGCTTTTGAAAATGGTGATTTCTTTAACCCTTTAACCGCCTGCTTAACCAAATGGTGGGAAACATTTAGAAAACATGTTTTTAAAAATATTAATTGTGTGTATTACTCTCCAGGTGTACGGAACCCCTAAAGGGACGTAGAAGGAAAAAAAATTGAGGTAAAAAAAAAAAAAAAATTGTTTTTCTAAAAATTGAAATAAATAAAAAAATCTTAGTTTTTTTTAATATATATAATTTTCTTTTGTTAAATTTTTAGAAAAAAAATTTTCAGTTACTTTCTGGTGCACACCAGTGACTAACCAGAATTTTTTTTTCTAAAAATTTAAGAAAAAAAAAAAAAAAAATCTGTGTATGTAATTTTAGTCAAAAAAACAAAAATGTTTTTTTTTAATTTGATGCTTCTTTAGGGGCTCCGTACGAAGCCAATAAGCAGCAAAAAAAAGAAATATTTTTTTTTGGTTTTTGGGTAGTTAAAGGGTTAAGGAAACAGATTTTCTCAACACAACAGGATTCAACAATCTTTGGTTCAGGTCCAGCCAAAGTTGTGGCCGGTCATTTGGTAGAACTTGAGGTTGAAGGGTCTGTAGAAGTCTCTGAGCCTGAGTAGGACCTCAGACGGTATCTGAGGATGCGGTCTGCCCTTGGACTTCCCCAGGCAGCGCGGTCGGCTGCTGCCCTCCGGCTTTTTCAGGCAGGGGAACCCTTTGGTCTGGTTAAAGTAGAAGTGCTTGTCTGAAACCACCCGTTTCAGCCCCAGAAAGTCTTGGACGCGCCCCATCTCCCCCGCCGGGTCCGTCACCAGCCGCTCCCCGCTGACGAACAGGAAGTGCGAGAGCGGGAAGTAGCGGAGCCAGTTCTCCAGGTGCTTGGCGTAGAGGCCGATGCGCACGGCGCTCCAAGACGTGTCGATGAGGCCGGCGGTGACGTTCCGAAAGGCCAAGTTCTGGAACGTGGGCAGTCCGGGGGATTTGGACAGAGTCTGAGTGTAGTCGGATACTGCCCGGGTCACCGGGTCTCTCACGACCACGATGAGTTTGGTGTGGCGGCTCATGGAGAGGACGCGGCGAGGGGCTTCTTTGGTGATGAAGTAACTTGGAGTCTTCTCCATCGTGATTTGTCCTTCCAGAGTCCGAGGCATCAAGTTCCTGCCAAAAAGAGAACAGAAACAGTATTTGTTATTAGTAAAACCAAAAAAAGCAACATTTTTTAGTTAGTTGCTGAATGCCGACATTATTATTAATATGTGTAGAAAAGATGCTTTCCACTAATTTACAAGTGATGACAAGATCATTTCCAATCATCTTTAGATGTGTAGTAAAAGTTTTCTTAGTGGTCTTTCTTTTAATAATAATTATGCCATTTTTAGCCAAAATAAATGAAAAAAAAGTGTTTTCAGGAAAAGGTTTCTCAGAGCAGCAGTAGTTCACAGCATTTTATTTACTCAGAAATCTGAAGCTTAATTTCATAATTTTATATGATCAAAAAAGTGCCACAAAAACGTTAAAAACACAATTTTCATTAGTCTAAAATTTTGTTTGGTGATTTTAATATTCATTTTTTCACGATGAGGGACATAAATAACAGTTTAAAGTTAAAACTGCATTTCTGAGCACTTATTTATTCTGATTATTTATTATTGGATCATTACTAGATGAAAACTGGATGTTTGAAAAGGTCCAGTTTGTGACAAAGTAGTCCTGCTCCGTTTCAACTGTAAATCTTTCACTTGTAGACAAATAGATCCATGTACGTCTTCATTTTTCTCATCTGGCTCCAAACTAAACAGCAGGATATCTCCAATATTCCTCACAGTTTCATTTTTTTTTTTTTTGCTTAACCCTTTAACTACCCCAAAAAAAGAGAAAAAGGTGATTTATTTTGCTGCTTATTGCTTTGGTATGGAACCCCTAAAGAGACATCAAAGTAAAAAAAATTGAAGTAAAAAAAAAAAAGAAATTCTGTTTTCTCACCAGAACTTAATTATTCTAAAAATGAAACTAAAAAAAAATGTTGGTTCCTAATTGGTGCACACCGGTTGGTAACCGTTGTACACCAGTTACTATCTGGTCCGCGACAGTTACAATACAGATTTTTTATTATTTTTTTCTTTTTTTATTTTTTTAAACAAAAAAGTTATGTTTAAAACATGTACATACCATATAGTAACTGTTTTTTTTTTCTTAAAAAAATGTAATAAAAAAATGTCCTGGTTACTAATTGATTTTTATTATTTCATTTTATGGAAAAAAAAAAAGTTTTTACTTAAATTCTTTTACTTGAATTTCCCTTTAGAGGCTCCGTACTTTGGGGAGTGATAAAACAACAAAACATTTTTTTAAAACATGTTTTCCACCATTTGGCTGAGCAGGCAGCTAATGCTAATAGCTAATGTTAGCTTGGATTTGTGAGGCGCTATAAGCTAGCTAGAGAGAGTGTGAACGAAGGAATGCTGGGAGATTAACGAAGCTGGCTTCCATACCGACATTTCCGCCCGCATCCCAAAAGCAAATTTGGAGGCGTGATTTGAGCGGCGAGAGTTCAATCTAAACATGTTGGCATCACATCTGCCAATCAGGGACTCAGCTTTTGACATGTGACATTTCCAGTGAGCCAGTATTATGCATATCCAATCATACCGCATTATCATAAAACTTCACTGGGAAAGATTTTACAATAGAAAAAGTATATTTGGGTCTTGACTTTAGAGAAATAAAGTTCATCGGTTTATTCATTTTTAGGCTAATTTCTTCGTTTTTCTTTTATTTAGCTAGGAGTTTGTTATTGTTTTATTTCACATGGATGCTCATTTACAAATACATTAAAACCAAGAAAAAACATATAGTTATGTACTTTTATTTTGGTTAAATCAGGCACAAAAAACACGTTTTAAAAAGTCTAACTCTTAGCAGAAGAAAGCAGAAAATTTGATTTTTTTTAGGGTTTAAGAAGTTTGTATTATATTAACAACTAAGTGTATCCAAGTTGTTTATCAAATATGTTTATCTAAGGACCTTAAAGTCTAAAATCTGTTTGCTTTTTTCGTTCCTCGTCTTTTGTTTATTTGTTTTAAGTCAAATTAATTATGAATTTACTATTTAACCTCAGAAAAAGTGTTAAGCTGTTTACTTTAAAGCTTTTATTGGTTTAATTTCTGCAGCGTTTGATTTGTTTCTGCGTCTCTGTGAGCCGTTTGACCCTCGGTTCTGGTTCGCTCCGTCTCTCCGTTTCAGGCTAATTGTTCACACGTGTTTCAGTTTGAATCCCAGCTGCTCCTGGTTACTCATTAGCTTCCCTCAGTATATTATTATCCCTCATCCTCAGCAGGCTGTTTGTCCGTCTTTTCCACCCCAGAGTTGTTGGTTTTTTTTAATGGTTTTTCCTTCAACCAACTTGGTTATTTATTTTCTAATCTGCCTGTTTGTTGATTTTAATTTATTTATTTTGAATCTAAAGCATCTGCAACACTTTATTTTATCTGAGTTGTCTATTAAATGTGATTTTTAGAGATCTTTTAAGAATAAAACTGAAAAAAATTGAAAGTAAAAGCAATGAGAATGAACCAAAAAAAAGCAAAATATTTTTGCGTTTTTCCTAAAATATGTGGAAAAAGGAAAAATATTACTCATTTTTTCATTCTGAATTTTTTCATTCTCATTTCTCATTCTGAATTAAAACTTTTATTTAAAATATATAAAAACCTGAGACTTAAACTAAGATGTTTTTAGGATCCATTAAACTGAATCTTCTCCAGTTGGAAGATTTGCTGAACTTTAACATCTACAAATCTGACATTTTAAAAACCTCACTGCCGTCCATCAAACTATTTTATTTTTATCTCTTTACAATAATCTCAAGATCAGTCTAGGATGTTCTACCTGTGCGTGCAGCTGCTGCTTTGTTCAGGTTGAAAAGCGCTCCCAGATTTCCATCTTTACTTGACAGCTCGTCTGCCTGCATGAACCAAATTCAACGAAGGCCCTTATTTTATTAAACTTCTGTTTTTGCTGGACGTTTTCAGTAGGGTTGTTGAGAAAAATCAATCTGGCGATATATCGTGATATTTTGTTTTATTTGTTTTATTTAAAATGCTGAAAAGACGAAATTTAAATATTCATTTGAGCCTCATTCAGCGTCTTACTTTAAACCTAAACTCCTGACCACTAGTTGGCAGCACTGAACTTCTCTGAGCAGTTTTGGAAGATCTCGTGAGAACCACCTTGTGTTAACTGTTCAGTCTTTCTGTTGTTATGAGACATGTACTACATACTTTTTACTTGGGATGAGTACCGAACCGAAACTAGATCCCACTTAGCTACTAGTTTTGTGTATAAGCCTGGGATGCAGCGCTTCACAGCGGGCTCAGAGAAGAACGAGTAAATCCATGGAGCTGAGGTCATGCGCTGATGACAAAATCTTGAAAAATTGTTCTGGCAAAGTCTTGGGATATTTTGTGATAAGTATCGGGAGACACATCGTATAGTGAGACGCGTATCTGCACATTTATCATATCATGAACCGTGTATCAGGATACGTATCGTGAGACGCGTATCAAGACGCATATCGTATTGTGAGACGCGTATCAGGACCCGTATCGTGTCGTGAGACGCGTATCAGGACGCGTGTCGTGAGACGCATATCAGGACGCGTATCGTGTCGTGAGACGCGTATCAGGACGCGTATCGTGTCGTGAGACGCGTATCAGGACGCGTATCGTGTCGTGAGACGCATATCAGGACGCGTATCGTGTCGTGAGACGCTTCTCTAGATGCGTATCGTGTCGCGAGACGCGTATCAAGACGCGTATCGTGTCGTGAGACGCTTCTCTAGACCCGTATCGTGTCGTGAGACGCTTCTCGAGACCCGTATCGTGTCGTGAGACGCGTATCGAGACGCGTATCGTGTCGTGAGACGCTTCTCTAGATGCGTATCGTGTCGCGAGACGCGTATCGTATCGTGATACATATCGTATCGTGAGCCACATATCAGGACACAGATCGTGAGACGTGTATCATGATACGTATTGTGAAACGCATATCAAGACGCGTATCGCATCGTGAGACGCGTATCAAGACGCGTATCGTGACGTGAGAGGCTTCTCTAATCGCGTATGGTGTCGCGAGACATGTATCGTATCGTGAGCCACATATCAGGACACAGATCGTATTGCAAGATACGTATCGCATTTTGAAAGGCTTATCAGGACACATCGTGAGATGTGTATGATGATACGTATCGTGAGACGCATATCAAGACACGTATCGTGATACATGTTGTATCGTGAGCCACATATCAGGACAAAGATCGTATTGCAAGATACGTATCGTATTTTGAGAGGCTTATCAGGACACATCGTGAGATGTGTATGATGATACGTATCGTATCGTGAGACGTGTATCATGATACGTATCGTGTCGTGAGACGTGTATCATGATACGTATCGTGTCGTGAGACACATATCGTATCGTGACACATGTATCGGGATGGATATCTCAAGATGCGTTTCATGGGATATGTATCGCGAGACACTTATCAGGATACACATCGTATCGCCTCACTCTTTCCAATACACCCCTCTTGTTTTCAGTTGTCCAAGTCAATTTTAACGTTCTTCTGAAAACTTTGAATTTAAAGAAATGATTAGAATCTTAAGCGGAGTTTGTGAAGCATTTGTGATTTGCCAGTTTCCAGGCCTCTTCTGTCTTTAGCAGGCGTGCGGTGACGGTCGGAGGCTTTGCAGATGGTCTGCTGGTGAAAAGGGCTTTAGAAGCTCTTCTGTGTGGTGACGGGACCGGCTCCGTTTCTCCGTCTGGTCCAAGTCGAGCTCCTGTCCAAGTGCAGCTTTAACCTTGGCGAGCAGCGTCGAGGGTAACCCACATACCCAACTTCTGGTATTTATAGGAGATCTCTGAGCTGCTTAGAGAGCTGCAGAAAATTCAGGGATAATATAAGGACATAATGGTTTGATTTTCTTTTTGTTTGATTTAAACTTAATATTTAATGGTCTCATTGTTTTGTGTATTGGATTTATTGTTTAAAGTAATAATTACATTAATTACAGGTGTATTTAAATGTATTTTCCAATAAATTTAATGACTAATTATCCTAATTTTGATACATAAAGTAGTGTTTTTGTCATGTTTTTTGCATTACTTTTATTTTGATTCCTTAAAATAAAGAATTTTTAAACCAAAAAAACAGTAAAATCAAAATGAATTCCCTTTGAAATACAGCTGGGACTTAAAAAAATGATCAACACTTGAAAGAAACAGCATCTCCGGGTGGATTTTTCTGGAGTATTTTCATGTTCCTGTGTGGTAGTAGCCGTAGCCCTGCTGGTTTTGTGGGTTTCTACGGGGGATCTGTACCCGCCAGAACCCCATGGAGGTAGACACGGTGGCAACTTTACTGCTGAAGGCACCAACAACTCCAAAAACAGATGTCTGGAATAGTTTCCCACTGAAAAAATCAGAAAGTGATGAGCAGGAAAGCAAAGGGCAAAGCCAAAAGGATGTCATGCAACATGGAGGTGAAATACTGATCCCACAAAAGCAGTAAATGTGACATTACTCAGATCTGGTTTTAGCTTAATTACTGACTCCTAAAAGACGGTGTTGCCAGATAGTCACGATTTTCCAGCCAAAAAGTCTGAAAACTGCCAAACCACACAAAAAACCACCCAGTTGATCAGTAACTAATCACCTTTTAGTTATTGTTTTCTGGTTTCATTACAAGTCCAACTATGGGGCATTTTTTTTTTTTTTTTTTTACATTTTTGCTGCAAATGGTAAAATAAAATGTCTTTTGAGCTTTATTAGCAACAACTGAAGAACAAACGCGAGCTCACGATTACCCACCTTTTTCCTAAAACATGGAGAACAATAAAAAAAAGGGAAAAAACCTTGAATAATCAAATGCTAAGAGTTCTAGCATAATAAATGATTTTTACATACAATATATACTTCCAAACTGCATTTTTAATCATCCTATTGGAGCTGATCTGATCAAACTTCATGATCATTACTGATTTAGCACCAAAGCAGTCCACACGAAACTCTTTGTTCCTGATAGAAATCATTTATCTTCAGTTCTCACAGTCAAAACCTTGTGGATCATGTTGTTGCAGACAAACACGAACCTTCTTTCTGACTTCAGATAAGCTGTAACCACATTTGCAAAGCGACTGTGAACAGAATCGTAAATAAATACAAACGTACAGTAAACAGATCTGCCAAATGTTTATCCAGAGGGTTTTTGTGGGACGCTTTCAAGACCTACTCAGATGATTTGGAGTTTTTTAACATGTTTCCTCATAATGGAGGACATAAATTAAGAAAATTCAGCTTAAAAATTGCATTTAAAAAAAAATTCAAATCACTGCGAATAAAAAGTAGACAAAAAAAGCAATTTGGAAAATTTGTGACATAGAAAATATGCCACTAAATTCATAAACTGATCTGTGAACATCTTTATTTTCCTCATCTGAAAACTGTACTGTATTTATTAGTGAATTACAAGGTTTACAATCTTATAGCAACACATAGTGTAGAAAAAAATACAAAATAGAGGAGTAAATCAGTCAAATTGCTTAGCTATGGCAAAGTTGTCCACAGTGACCTAATATTTGCACGTGTGAACGGATCAGGTTGCCGTTACAGATCAGGTAGCGACCGAGGGAGCAGCAGGGAGAGGATTCTTCTTCTTTTATTTTTATTTTTTATGTCTTCTGCCACATGTCCGCCACCTTTAGTTGGAAGAGGGTCGGGAGGATTGGTGTCACAGAATTCCAGCCGAGCACAATTATTATTTCTCTTCATTCTTAGTACATTTTGAAAAGGAAGCTACTAAAATCCAAGTCCCTGATTGGTCAAAGTTCAATGTTTTTCGCAACATAGCGCCAAAGTTCAACAGGTTAAACTTCCAGAGTGCGATCAACGACTGTTTTGTACGTAGAGCTCGAGATCGGACTTAAAACTTGCGACCCGAGAACACAAAAAAAAGAGAGTTTATGTGCGTTTACGTAGACTTTATTGGAAGTAGACGCTTGAGTCGGATGGCTACGATGTTCCTCGCCATTTTTGTTCCACCGCTAGTGTCAGCTTAGGGGTGTGAGGGGCTGTAAGCTAGCTAGAGAATGTAAACGGAGAGCTCTCAGCAAATCGGAGGGAAGGGGGGAGGGGGGTGTCCTCCACACCAACAGTCCCGCCCACAATTTAGAGTTAAACTTCTAATGAACCAGACTGTCCTCGAATAGTGGTCCTCCAGGCTGTGGAGCGACACCGGTCCATGAGACAGTTGGCTCCACGTCAAGAGAAAAAAACCTCAAACTACATGTTTGTGGTTTTTATTTAGTTTTATTAATAATCTTAATGAAGTTCTACTTTAGGAAACTCAACATCACATTTTTGACGTGTGAAAATCCGTGCGCGATTTCTTAGGTTTTGTCCGATTTTCCCCCCTAACTACTAAACTATCTAGTCCCCTAGATTTGAAAGGTAATTCAGGCACCATTCTCACTACTTTTCTTTAATTTTTCTAAATATTTGATATGACGTGATCGATTTCACAAAGTAAAAATCAAATAAATGTGAATATTTCATGACGTTTATTCAAAAACTACATTTAAACAAGTTTTTTTTGTTAATAAATTCAACTTCAGACGAGGCTGAAGTTGAATTTATTTATTTTTTTCTCTTCCATTTTGTCAGTTATATGTTAATTAATCACATTTTAGTAGTTCCTACATAATATTTAGTGTTTAAGTAAAGTTTAAAGCAGCTGCAGATATTTTTTACAGCAGTTAAAGATGAACTTTACCCTTAAAAGTTGAGAACTGGAGGAAAAAGGAAAAAAAATCTGACTTCAGCGTTTTACAGGCCAGTAAATATTGTCTGACATCAAACCGGTCGGTGACGTGAAAAAAGTTTTGGATCCTAGAAACTGACTTTTTAAAAAATTTTGTTAACACTTTGTTAATAGATCGAGATGATTGGAGGAAACAAACTCACTGAAAGTCTGGATGTTTTTCTCAAATCAACGTTTGTGATAAAAATTTGTGGAAAAAGGAAAGTTTGCAGATTTTTCTAGAAAATATGATCCAGCCTCATGCAGACGATAGTTCAGGATTTGAAAGACGAATGGAGACGTTCTAAAGTATTTCTGAACACGCAGGCGTCTGAACAGCAGCTGAGCTCGGCCTCCACAGGACGGATCCACATCTGGGATCAATGAAGTCCTCCGTCTGAGTGTGAGGAGACTGGGAGCTTTTCTGGGTCATGAAACGTTTGTGATCCGTTTGGATCCGACGGGAGCAGGAATGGACTCTTCCAGGCTGAAGGTCGTCTGCAGATGGTTGTGATTGGGCGACGGACCACCGGGGATCACAGGGACGCTGTAACGCTGCATGTCATCGCGCTGCAGATCCGTCATCCCAAACGAGGCCGGGTTCTCCCTCCTCCGCCCCTCCAGCTCGCCGGGTTCCTCTTTCACCAGCTGACGGTTCAAAGCCGCTCGGCCGCGACTGTTATGAGCGTCTGTGACGGGATTTCAAAACACGCCGACGTCCCTCAGCCACTACAAAGCGCCGCAGAGGCTTCTCATTACCGCCGGCAAATCCAGGGAGAGGATCGGTGGGCGGAGGAAGATGGAGGCAGGTTAATAAGAGAGCAGGTGAAGTAAAGTAGGCCCTACATTTGTTATGAGATGGAAAACAGTCAAATATCCGTAGATTATTTACCAAAAACCTGATTTTCTTAATTAAATAAAGAAAAAAAACTTCATTCCTGTTACTTAAATGTTTCTTTGGGTTACAGAAATACTAGTTTTATGCTTACAAGTATTATGAATAATTATCAATTAAAATATGTTCTATTCTTGAATTCTAAAAATGTGGTTGGATGCTGAACTTTCTGGCAGAAACTGTTTCCTGTTAAAGAGTAACAGGAACTAATGAAGGGAAAAAATCTGAGTTAAAGTAGTTTGATGCAACAGTTAACTTTGAGTTAGATTATATCTAAAGAAGTGATGATAAACTGAAGCATACGGCATTTAAAATCTGATTTTTAGATTTTTTATTTCTTCTTTTTGTTAAAAAAAAAAACTATTCCGAACATTTTTTTATTTATTACTTTTTTATTGCCTTGTTTCACTTTTAGGCTTTTTACAAACAGATTCTTGGCCAAAAACTCAATTTATTATTAAAATATTTAAAATACTAGATTATTTTTATATTGTAAAGTGAAAAAAATCTGCCAATAAATTGTAAGAATTTGTCTTGATCAGAATTTAATAAAAAGATTGATGTTTTCGTTTTATATATATATATATATATATATATATATATATGCGTGTGCATTTATGTATATGTATAAATATTATACACACACACACTCGTATTTAGATATATTGCTCTGGAGTTTAGAAATATGCTTTAAAATTTCCTTTTTTCCTCTAAATAGGTTAAAATTTTTAAAGTGTGTCTATATTTATACAATTTTCCTTCAAATATATCATATTTTAAGCGGTATAACAGTCCAAAATACCTATTTTTAGCCCATAATCATCTTAAATTAGCACTAAAATGACACATTTTAAGGTAAATTTGGAAGTAAGGTCCAGATTTTTTTACGATTCTTTTTGTTGACGTGTTGAGTAAAAATTTGATCCTCAAACTGACCAAAAATCGCACACTCAAAGTACGCGGTACAAACACTATTGTGTGTAGTGAACGAGCCCCTCCCCCGATATAAAGACTGTGCGGAGAATTAATGCGGCAAAAATCTCAAATAAAAAAACCTAAACAAAAATACACATGTTGTTACAGGAATTATAGTTTTATGCTAATATATATAAGTTTGAATAATTGCTTATTTATGTAGTCTTCAAGGGAAGTGATAAAATTATTATGGGATGGCCACAGGAACTACAGCTTGGTGGACATCTTGTCACAAAGTGTGAATTATTTTTTTTTTTCGCACAATATGGAGAAAACAAACATCCTTGTTTGACCGTTCTTTATCAAATTTAACAAACATGTGGCCAGATTAAGTTTACAGCTACTAGTGAGGTTTCATTGACCTTTGACCTCACCAAGAGGCAGCCATTTTAAATTTTCCCGAAAGAGAAAAAAAATAAAAATCACTTTAAGTAGATTCTTCACATCTAAATTTGACTTGGGTATTTCAATCTATTGCCTCTTAATTCATCAAACATCATTGGGAAGTTCTTGGGGAAAACTATTTTTGATTCAAAAAATTTGTAGATGCTAACGGCGTTAGCATGTGAGCTTGTAAGTGGCGTATCGCTGTTGCTCGCACATTCCGTATCGGAATATTGTGAAAGTTGAATACATGAGTTTTGGATTAAGCTGCACATAATTATATAGCAAATGATTATTAGAAATGTGGGCGTGGTTAACCAAAAACCTCGGTTGCCAAGGAAATCCAAAAATTTACTTTTGCCAATTCTTCTAAAAGTTACAGAGACCCGTTAGTCACCCACAGGCGACGAAAAAATCAAATGGTTGCTATGGAGATAAACCAACAGAAAAGCCGCCATTTTGATTTTTTTCTTACTATGTCGTGTGCGGCTCTGACCTTTATTTAAATAATGCCACTCATCACTTAAAAATAAAACTTATATTTAAGAATAAAAAGTAATGAAAACTTAAGATTTTTTTTATGTCCAAATGACTCCACAAGATTTAAATTGGTCATTGAATTTTGTATTATTTGTAATAACATATTTAAAATAGAAGCTAAAATACATAAAATTGTTGTACTTATTGCAGTAAAAAGCGCTCCTCTGTGAAAAAGCTCTCTGGATTTAGCTGGATTTGCAAACATCCTGCTCCTCCGTGAGCGCTGGCCCGTCGTGAAGCGGCGCTGGCTGCAGCTCCTGCATGTGTGTGGCACACTCTGAAGGTTAGTCTGGCAGACGCTCCCACGTGGTGACAAGTATTTTTACCGAGGAGGTTTCGCATCACTGGGGTAGGTCGGTAGGAAAGAGCTGAAGAATGCCTGAGCGGAGCGGAAAAATGGAGGCGTAGCGCTCAATAGATCCATCTCAAGGCCTGAGAGCGGCGAGCGAGGGAGAAGATCATCGGTCTGTTTTCTCTGGACGGAAGACGGAGTGACAGACATTTTGCTGCTCGTGTGGCTTCCGGAAAAACGTTGAGTCGATGTTATTACTCCCTAATTTTGCTGATGCTGCACCGCTTCAGTCCTACGCTGGTGAGCAGAACGGCTCTCTGACGACAGTTGTTGCTCAGTTCTTCCACATGTTTAAATATTTTGTCCACATTTTTGAATCAAACTAAGTGAAAATGAGCAGAATTTAACAATTTATCATTATAGAAGACGGTGCACACTCCTTTCGTTTGTAAAGTATACAAACTTTATGCCTTACCTGCCCTAACGGGTGGAAACAGACTGTTTGGAAGTGAAAAGTGGGCAGACTGAGTATCAGGGTCGTAGACCGCTATGTGACCCGTAGAATAATGTGAAGGGATACTTGTTCTACGGGCAAAGCTGCCCCAGACAGTATCATTCCTTATCTTAGCCTAAGAGATCTTGGAGATGTCTCTGATGAAATAATGTGTCTTTAGAATCACTTCAAACGGCTCCTAAAGAACTGCCATTTCCAAATGCCCAAAAACCTCTAAACTCAGATCTATGATTTTTGAACACGAGTCAGAGATGATCAGTCATGGTTTGTGTCCTTACGTCTAGACTACTGCGACCGGAACGTCTGCAGAGGGTCTGAAACGCTGCTGCTTGCTAGTTTCAAGTCATAAACTACAGGTGTAAAACAAAAGTTTCTAGTCGTAAACTGGCGATAAAAAAACAAGAGTTTCTAGTCGTAAGGTACAGTTACAAGAGTTTCTAGTCGTAAGGTAGCGTTAGAAAACAAGAGTTTCTAGTCGTAAGGTAGCGTTACAAGAGTTTCTAGTCGTAAGGTAGCGTTACAAGAGCTTCTAGTCGTAAGGTAGCGTTACAAGAGCTTCTAGTCGTAAGGTAGCGTTAGAAAACAAGAGTTTCTAGTCGTAAGGTACAGTTACAAGAGTTTCTAGTCATAAGGTAGCGTTACAAGAGTTTCAAGTCGTAAGATAGCGTTACAAGAGTTTCTAGTCGTAAGGTAGCGTTACAAGAGTTTCAAGTCGTAAGGTAGCGTTGCAAAACAAGAGTTTCAAGTCGTAAGGTAGCGTTGCAAGAGTTTCAAGTCGTAAGGTAGCGTTACAAGAGCTTCTAGTCGTAAGGTAGCGTTAGAAAACAAGAGTTTCTAGTCGGAAGGTACAGTTACAAGAGTTTCTAGTCATAAGGTAGCGTTAGAAAACAAGAGTTTCTAGTCGTAAGGTACAGTTACAAGAGTTTCTAGTCGTAAGGTAGCGTTAGAAAACAAGAGTTTCTAGTCGTAAGGTACAGTTATAAGAGTTTCTAGTCGTAAGGTAGCGTTAGAAAACAAGAGTTTCTAGTCGTAAGGTAGCGTTAGAAAACAAGAGTTTCTAGTCGTAAGGTACAGTTACAAGAGTTTCTAGTCGTAAGGTAGCGTTACAAGAGTTTCAAGTCGTAAGGTAGCGTTACAAGAGTTTCTAGTCGTAAGGTAGCGTTACAAGAGTTTCTAGTCGTAAGGTAGCGTTACAAGAGTTTCAAGTCGTAAGGTAGCGTTGCAAAACAAGAGTTTCAAGTCGTAAGGTAGCGTTGCAAGAGTTTCAAGTCGTAAGGTAGCGTTACAAGAGTTTCAAGTCGTAAGGTAGCTTTACAAAACGAGAGTTTCAAGTCATGAGCTACAGGTGCAAAACAAGTTTCAAGTCATAAGGTAGTGTTACAAAACGAAAGTTTCTAGTCGTAAACTAGTGATAAAAAAAACAAAAGTTTCTAGTCGTAAGGTAGCGTTACAAAACAAGAGTTTCTAGTCGTAAGGTAGCTTTACAAAAAACGACAGTTTCAAGTCATGAGCTACAGGTGCAAAACAAAAGTGTTTAGTCGTAGCCTGCGTTAGAAAACAAAAGTTTTTAGTCGTAAGCTACAAGTGCAAAACAGAAGTTTCAAGTTGTAAGCTAGCGAGAAAAAAACATTTTTCAAGTCTTAAGGAAGCGATACAAAACGAAATTTTCAAGTGGAAAGATACATTACAAAATAAAAGTTTCAAGTCGTAAGCTTGAGGTACCAAAAAAAAAAATTAAAGTATAGAACTAAAGTCTTAATTCTAGCTCCATGCTATCTAATAATATCAAACACACAGGACAAACACTTGTCTACAGGAAATCTAAGGCAACAAATCCAAAACATTCACCCCAAAACTCCAGGACGTGTTCATGAATTAAGAACTGAAGAATTTTAAACCAGTTTTCATTCAGTTTTTTTCACTCTGGTCTTAAAAAACTAAACTTACATGAATTAATTTAGGTTCATCAGAGAAAACATAATTTATTCTGAAGTATTGCAGTGAAAAATTGAGCAAATCTAAATTTGTACATTTGGTTAAACTTGTTTTGAAAGTAATATTTTTTTCCTTCTTGTAATAAACTGTAAAAAAGTAGATTATTCTATGTTCCTAAAGAACTGATGTACAAATGTCATGAACGTTTCGAGTTTCTATACAAAATTCACTGTTTCTAAAATTATAGTTGAGTCCTGACAAAAATCAAGTCAAACATAATCACCAAATGAAAGCAAAGCTATAAAAAGGTCTTCTGTCTCGTTAATAAACAGCAGGATGAAAGGATGTTGTGATTATATCCATCAGATAGTGGAACAGCCTGTAATGACGGATTGTGGAAATAAGGCGTCTGCATGGGTCCGTACGAGCCCGAGACCGCACTCGTCACAGCTGCCCCCGTCCGTCTGCTCTTATCGAATGGGAAAATCTGCAGTCGGGTTCCTGCCGGTCCCACGGCAGCTGGGGGGGCCTCGGGGCCACGCCCTGCCTCCATCCGACCCTCTGAAGACAGGATGGAGGAAGGGACGCACAGATTAGACGGGGTGGGGAGACGGACAGATTGCAGCAGGATGCTTCCTGCTTCCTGCGGCTGCTGTGATGCCACAATTTCCTAGTTTGGAGTCTTGGGCTGGAAACTGGATTATTTTTCACAATTCTTCTTTCTTACTGCGCCTTTGAGCGAAACCCCCCCAAAAATGATGACATCACAGCGAGAGAAACCGCAAAAATAAAGTTAATGATGCCAAAAACCTCTTATGGGGCTCAAAAACATATTTCAAAATAAAGTTATAAAAACAAAACACGCATGTCGAGAATATCCACAGGAAGTTTTGAAATTATTATGGGATGCTCATAGGATTTTAATATTTTTGCACAATTTGGGAAACTTTTGTTCGAGCGATTTTCGCACACCAAGTTAAGTCTATAACAACGACCAAAGTTTTGTTGACCTTTGACCTCAGGAAGCGGTCGCCATTTTTAACTAAAAAAAAGAAAAAAAACTTTTTCAACAGCTACAAACTCCTTCTAGAATTTTTAATATATCACCCTCTAACTCCTTGAATTTTCATTGGAAAGCTACTTGGTAAAAAATGCTATTCTTTGAAGTTGTAAAATTGGAACAGACTAGCGTGGCAAGCTAGCAAATGTGACGTTTCCCTGTTGCTTGCACATTTTTTTTACAAAAATATTGTAAAATATGTGGTACATGAATCCCTGGCTCAAGCTGAATGAAACGATGTAACACACAATATGAACATATAAGGAATGTGGGCGTAAATAACATAAAAACATCCGTTGCTAAGGAAATTCAAAAAGTTACTTTGGCTGATTGCTCTAAAAATGACATAAATCTGTTCATCCCCCCCAGACGACCAAAAAATAAAATGGTTGCTATGGAGATAAAACCAACAAAAAGCCGCCATTTTGAAAAAAGCTGCTTTTTTTTCTCAAATGAGTTTGTCACATGCAAATCTGATCGGGGGCAGGGCAGAAAGGGAGAGAGGGGGTTGGGTAGCAGAAGCTCAGCCAGTGATGGCGGGTTAAAAAAAAAGGGTCTGCGAGGGCTAGTGGTGCCTCCACCTACAGCTTTAATTTTTATTTGAAACCATCCACCACTTTCCTCCTTGTGGTTTCTCTCCTTATTAATTTCAGCATCGTGAGCTGAAAAGAGGAAATTGTTGCTGGTAGAGTCCAACATGCTAATACCGGGAACGCTCCCTTCTTCTGTTGGTGCCATCTATCAGGCTGTTCAGGGCGGGGCCTCCTGGCTCCACGCTGCTGCACAAACCCAAGAGACACACGTACCCACACGATAGCTTGGACGGACATGAAACGGGAGCCGCTTCCAGATTTCCACCCATCACCATGTCTCGTCTGTTTTGCTTGTCCCCGGATTCAGCTGCAGCTCCGTGTGCCAGAATTTGAGGCATAATTAACCCAATTTCCTGACAAATCCGGCGCAGACATCCATAACAATAAGCGGGTTCTTCCACGGTGGTTTAGTCAAACTGATGGGACTTTTCCTGGAAAGTCTTTGCAGACTTTGTTCTGAAAGATGTTCTTCTGTGAGGTTTTTAACGGAGCTGCAGGTTCTCACGACCTTCCAACCTCGTCAGGCATTAAGCAGACATCTAGGCCTCACACAAACGCACAGCGTTGGTCTATTCCTCAAGTTTCCATTGAGAGGAAATTTAGCGAGGATTTGAAGGTGATTTGTTAGCTCCTGACAGAAAATGGTTTCTGTTTTCAGATGTATTAAATGTTTTCGTCAACCTGCTTTGTTCATCAAACGATAGGAAGAATCTGTCTCATGAAAAAGTCATTTCCTCCGCCTTGTTAAGCCATAAATGACCTGTGACGAACCAACTTTTTCAGTGAAAGTTCTTTTTTTTCTTGCAAACCGGACCGAAATCCTTCCAGGTTTGGTAAATCCAAGAAACTTTTCAACACGTTTTGTTGTCATCCAAAGAAATGTTTTACAATTGTTTTTGTCTGAAAGACTTTAATGTCCCTTCAGGGGTTCCATACCTAGGCGATAAGCAGTGGAAAAAAATACTTTTTTGGTGTTTAAAGGGTTAAATTGTGTTTTATATGTACATATTTTAAAACACTTCCTCAATTATTTATTCTCCAATTTTAACACTTAAAAATATTTAAGAACCTCAGACTTCCTTTTTACAGCAAAAATAACTATTTTTGTGCAGACTTCTGCTTTGTATGCCCCTTTTGAAGTTTATTTTAGAATAAAAGCCTTATTTCTGCTTTTATTCCATATTTTTTGCATATTTTTATCTGAGAGAAACAACTGGCAGATGAATCAAAAAGAAATTAGGTGGAAAAAAGCAAGAAGGAAGGATTATTATGCTGCCGTCCCATAGAGATGTCAGCTCATCAGTCATGCGGATCTCTCAGCCTCTAAATCCACTCTGTCTGTTTATAGAGGCCGATTTCAGCGAATTTGTGGCAAAAGTGAAGCGCGCCTGGAGTCTTTCATTTTGAAAATTCTCCGTCTGACTGTCTGCTTTGAAAAGCCCAGCAGACTGGAGTCCGGTCAGATAAGGTGTTGAGCGACGCGGGCCTTCTCTGTCTGCAGCTGGGAATGAAATGTGGGGACTTTCATCGTCTTCGCCTCGTTCTCTGATTTCTGCTGGGAGGCGAAAGGTCGACGAGGCGTCAACCTTTACTCCAGCTTCAACGCTTATGGAAAAACCCGCCCCTTCAGGTGGAGCACCTGTCATCTCACCTGACTCAGGTGGAATTTCCTCCTAAATTCTTCTCCAAAAGCCTAAATAATACTCAACACAACATGCAGCTCCCAGGAATGTGAACGGTCGGAATTCAGGAAGACGATCCCGTCAAGTCTGACAGGAAATAAAAACCTGGACATTCCTGTCTGGAAGACCCGTGGAGCTCTATCGAGTCGATGAGAAGGTGATGGAGAAGCAGAGATCAGCACGATTCCACAGCAGAACGGGGCGATAAATCCTCTCCTCCACGCGGGTTGTAAATGTCAGCAGTTGGATGGAAGCATCAGCTTCACGTCAACGAGATCCAATATTCAGAAGTTAATTCATTCTGCAAAAATGGCAGGATAAAGACGCAGAGAGGAGATCAATAGGAGGTGATCGATGACATGTGTATGGAGCTAAATTGGGGCCAATATTAGTTGGACTCCACTATTAAAAAAAAAAAAAAAGTGCAGTTTGGCCAAAAAAATATTAAAAAATGTCAGAAACTTTTTGCCATTTTAAAAATAATTTAATCAAAACTCAACATTTAAATTAAAAAAAAATAAAAATCAGTTTCTAATTTTTTTTTTAATTTTATTTTTGTTTTCTAAACTGAAAATTTCCGTTTCAAAACTTTTAGCCCAGTTGTGGCACATTAGGGCGGGCTAACGGAACGTTTTAAGGATGTTAAAAAGGACGTTTACAATATTTTTGACGTTTTTGATGCCTATATTTAACACAACAAGATGGAGCTTTGAACGGGCTAGAACAGCGTTTTGGTCGCGCAGTTTGTACGGAATGAAACTCTGCTTTTTACGCCCAACTTGGGACAACTTCAGACTATGATAGTACAGACAAACCATATTTATCACAGTTATAAGAGTCGGTGAATACACCGGGAGTGAGGTTACCACCCTCATTGATTTTGATTGGTTCTTCATGTTAGCCCCGCC
>NC_050530.1:1836414-1844853 GCF_002922805.2 Oryzias melastigma
AAACTAGAAGAAAAAAGGGTTTCAAATAGAAATTTTGGATTTTGAAATTTTAAAAAATTTGAAGCTGAAAATAATTACTTTTTTTTTAATCAAGTCCTTAAAATGTCACGTTAGTCCCGCCCTAATACGCCACAAGGATGCCAAAAGTTTGGAAACTGAAATTTTTAGAAATTAAAAAAAAAAGTTTCTAAATTGAAATTTTGGTTTTGAAACCTAAAAAATGCAAGATTTGAAGCTGAAAATAATTCAGTTTATTTTAGAACAGCAAAAAGTTTCAGACATTTTACCCTTTATTTTTCCAAACCCCCAATTTTTTTTTTCATTTGAATAATTTCTGTTTCAAATATTGGCCCCACTCGAGCTCCGTACATTTCTGCATCGGGAGGATTGTGAATGGAAGCGAGCTGCTGCACGCACAGCAGTGCTGTCTGAACCCTCGTTCTCCACCACAAAACCGCTGAATCCTTTCCAGTAGATGGCAGAGCCAAGGCTTTTCCACATTCAAGCTCCTTCTCTTTTTTCTAAAGCAATTTGCCAAATGCTTCCTCTAAGGATGTCCATGTGTTTTACTTGGTGCTCAGCGAAGGACAGGAGGCCAAAGCCCGTTCTGATACTTTCCAGCACCACTTCACTGGAGTTAATCGACTTTAGACGCTACAGTCTGGATTTTTACCATTAATAAATGTTAATGAATTGGTTTTAATTGTATTGTAATGACTTCAAGTTATGCTTTAAGAAGTTGTCATTATTTAAGAGGTTGTTGATGGAAAAATACAACTCAAACTACAGCGTTCCACCCATTAACAATTACTTTCTTTGTTCCTCGTTAAATATTTAATTTAAAAGTAAATTCTGTCGTAATATGATTTAAATATTTTGCTTTTTGTTAAGTTTTAAGGGTTTCCAGGTGATCCAAATCATCAAAGCGAAGTGGGCGGAGCTCTGGTTGTTTGATTTTTACATGATTTATAGATCTGCGCTGATTTTTTTTCTGATGACGGAGGACATAAATCAATAAAATGAAACATATTATTGCATTTCTTCATTCAAATTGTTGTAAATCAGGAGCAGACGAAAGAGATGCTGTTTGAAAAAGAGCGTATTTGTGATGAAGAAAATAAAATATCACATGAAAAAGAACAAATTTAGAGTTTATATGATGTGGAAAATAAGGTATTGTCTGAAAATGATGGTTTTTGTGATGTAGAAAATTAAACATTGTTGGGAAATGATGATATTTGTGACGTAGAAAATAAAAGTTCTCTGCGAATGGTGAGAGGAAGAGGGGGCGGGGTTGCTTTGCCAATAGTTTCGCCCACAATTCAGATTTCTAATGAACTCCTGCTGCTCAGCAGTAATGAATTAGCTTTATATCAGTTAATTTTCGTCTTTTTTTGTGTTTATCTCTTTCAGTTCACTTTAATAAAGTATTTGAGTCAGATTCTTGGTAATTTGATATTCTATTTTTCAAATTATTTCCACTGTCTTATTCAAGTCTGGACTAAGTTTACATGTTTGTCCTGATATTTGATTGTTTAGACAAAAAAAGAATAATTAATATATATATATATACATATATATATATATTTAAGCCTTGTATGGATTTGAATGTCAAAAAGTCAAAATTAGTTAAGTGGTTCCTGTACAATCTCTCGTGAATTGTATTGAAACCAATACCATAGAATAAGCTAAAATATAATTAAAATATAAGTTTAAAACTTTGATTTGAATGAATTTGAAACAAAACTGAATGATCTAAAGAATTTAGGCAGAAGGATTTTTTTTAATAATTATTATTAAAGATATGCTAGTATGGAGCCTCTAAAGGGACATTAAAGTTGAATAAATAAATACAATTTAAAAAGCTAAAAATCTAAGTATTTTTTTTTGGTTAGTAACTGTTAGTAAAAAAAAAAAAACATTTTTTTCTGTTAAAAAAAATCTCTGGTCACTTTCTGGTGGACACCATTTATTATCTGGTGGCACCAGTTAATAACCAGAATTTTTTTATTTTTTTTATTCAATTTTTTGAAAAAAAATTATTTTTTTTTTTACTTTAATATTTTTACTGTCGGTGGCGCACCAGTTAGTAAACCTTTTTTTTTTTTACTTCAATTTTTAGAAAAAGTTTTTTTTCTTTAATATCCCTTTAGGAGTTCCGTATATTAGTGAAGACGTGTGTCTACATGTGTGTGTGGAGACACAGACACCATGTGAAAACACTGATAATAACATCATAGAGGTTTGTATCCCACAAATCCCACAAATTTGAAGTTTGATTTAAGTTTTAAGGCTCTAAATGCATATAAATGTGTAAAATGAACGTCTTTAATACATTTTATTTTGTTTCCTGCACAAGTATCTCCTCATGACTGCGACTACATCTTTATCTGTTCTACACCTGAGTCGGTCCTCCATCTAAACCCAGGGTGGAGTCTCCTGTTCTGAGATGACCTGCTGACTCGGTGAAGCCTCGCTCAGCTGCAGGCGGGACGTCCTGCGTCTCCGCCCCCGACCTGACCTGTCACTATGACGTCCAGTCAGCAGATTAGGAGAAAGACGGTGTTTTATCGCAGCTCCGACACAGACGGTAGAGAGAAGTTTGAGTAGAAGAACAGCGAGGGGTCAGAGTTTATCGGCCGGAGGTCAGCAGCCGTCCTCCCTCCTTGATGACTCATCTTTAGCTCAGTCAGATGATGAAAACGGGACATTTTTAGCTAAAAAATGAATTGGAAGTGACTTTGAAGCAAAAAAACTTCTATAGTCTCTAATGTTTTAACCTTTTCATGTCTGAATTTGTATCCAATTATATAAAAAATAGTTTTCAGTATTTTTTTTTTTTGCATTCCAGGAAATCATAGTCCTGCATTAAATGATATGATTAGCGACATATACGCCATGAATGGCTTCCTGTGCATTATTTTGTAAATTTATTAACATTTTTTTAAATAACCTTTTTGAAACAAATAAACTAAAAAATGGTTGATTTTTATAGTATAAAATGCTATTTCAGTTATTTAGGTTATTAATAATCCTTTTAATCACCTTATGAGCAAGTTCCGCTATAATCTATAGAGCAAAGTTAAGATTAAAATCTCAAATTAACCATGTTTATAATTAATTCAATATTGTAATTTGATGGTTTTGAGATTTTCTTGAGATATTTTTTGTCTCCATTTTCAGATTTCTTTGACTTCAGCAGAAAATATTTTTATTTTATTGCACGAGAACAACAGGAAGCTCCAAGTCCTGCAGCTCTCTGTGGACCGGAGGTCTGCAACCTTTACTGTGAAACGTTTTAACAGAGAAAAACCCACAAAGTTAACATTTAGAAAAAAAAAAACACTTTATTTATGGTTTTGTGGCCATTTAGTCATTCATTTGTAAAATGTAGCTTTCAAACATTTATGAAAATTGAATTATGTAATTTTTTAAAGTTCCTTTCAAAATAAAGTCAAATAAGATGCTCCTGCTGCAGCAGATTTAGTTAAAAGCTCAAGAAAGTGAAAACATGATGTTTTCTATCATTATGGAGCACCGTCCTCCTTTTTCACCTTTACTATCAAATATAAACATTGGTGTGGAATCCAATTTCTTCAAAAAAATCTATAGGTTTGATGTAAATACAGTCAACTTAGCCTCTGAACATCAGCTAAAGATAAGATGAGCTTTAAGCTCATCGATTAACCTTATTATGTTAGTAGATTCAACTTCTGACCATCAGTTCAATCAGTTATCCAACATGCTAAAAAGACAAAAAACTACAAATCCATTATGTGCTCAAACTGTTGGCTAGTGCTGCCACGATTAGTCGACTGATCGACGACTGATCCACTTTTAAAATAGTCGACAACTAATTTAACAGTCGATTAGTCGTTATTCTATATTATATGGAGTCAGAGTTTAGTAAAGTTGAAAGTTATAACGTCATTCTGTGAGCTTTTTGGACTATTTTGGTATTTATTAAGGTTTTTTAAAGCTATTTTGGTGTTTAGCTAATATTTCAGCAGCTACAAGCTAGCTGTTTTGGCTAATTTAGATTTTTTTTCTGTTTTTTAAGCTTATTTGGAATTTGGCTAATATTCCAACTACCTGCTAGCTATTTTAGCTAATTTGGGATTTTTGTAAACATTTTTTGAGGCTAACTTGGAGTTTAGTTAATATGTCATCTACCTGCAGGCTATTTTGACTCATTTAGGATTTTTTTTTCAAGCTATTTTGAGTTAAGCTAATATTTAAATGTAGGCTCTTATGGCTAATTTATAATTTTTTTCCGTTTTTTTTAAGCTTATTTTGAGTTTGGCTAATATTTCTGCTACATGCAGACTATTTGGGCTAATTTGGGATTTTTTTAGGCTGTTTTGGTGTTTAACTAATATTTCAGCTACATGCTAGCGGTTTTGGTTAATTTAGATTTTCTTTTCAGTTTTTAGGCTAATTTGGAATTCAGCTAATATTTCAGCTACCTGCTAACTATTTTAGCTAATTTGGGATTTTTTTTGATACATTTTTTAAGCTAATTTGGATTTTAGTTAATGTTATCTACCAGCAGGCTATTTCGACTCATTTAGGATTTTTTTTCAAGCTATTTTGAGTTAAGCTAATATTAACATGTAGGCTATTATGGATAATTTATAATTTTTTTCCGTTTTTTTTAAGCTTATTTTGAGTTTGGCTAATATTTCAGCTACATGCAGACTATTTGGGCTAACTTGGGATTTTTTTAGGCTGTTTTGGTGTTTAGCTAATATTTCAGCGACATGCTAGCGGTTTTGGTTAATTTAGATTTTTTTACGTTTTTTAGGCTAATTTGGAATTTGGCTAATATTTCAGCTACCTGCTAACTAATTTAGCTAATTTGGGATTTTTTTTTAACATTTTTTAGGATAATTTGGAGTTTAGTTAATGTCATCTACCTGCAGGCTATTTCGACTCATTTAGGATTTTTTTCAAGCTATTTTGAGTTAAGCTAATATTAACATGTAGGCTATTATGGATAATTTAGAATTTTTTTTCAGTTTTTTAAGCTATTTTGGAGTTTAGTAAAATTTCAGCTACCTATTTTCCCTAATTTGGGATTTTTTTCAGTTTTTTAGGCTATTTCTGGGTTTAGCTAATATTTTAGCTGGCTAATTTACACTAGCATTATCACAGGTAATGCTATACATCTATTTTTTTTAGTTAGTCTAAAGCTATTGACAGTTAAGATGTGTGCTTTACATCCAGTTTGTGCATTACCCGATTAGTCGACGAATCAGAAAAGTAATCCGTGCTAAGTCGACTATTAAAATAATCGTTTATGGCAGCACTACTGTTGGCAGTTTTTTTTCTTAAACCAAAGAGCCACAAGAAAAGGATAAAGGAACCACACGAAACTCCGGAGCTTCAGATTGTAGACCAACATCTACTACACATCAGGGATGTAAAGGATACAAAAAACGGATCGAGTTCTGAGAGTAACAGCAGTTTTGGTTCATAACCACAAATACAAGTCAATATTCATTTGGTTAAAAGGTATAAAAAAGGTAAAAAAAAAAATAAACCAATATTAAATTGTATCGTCAACCACAAGTGATACAATGAATCAAATTGTTAAAATGAATCGTACCTTCTTCCTATGGACGTATAATACCAACATAACGACGTCCAATCAGAAGCTTGCTTCTACCAAGTTGTGTGACTTCCAAATAATTGAGCAGAACTAGAATAAATTAATTTGAAATACACTTTTTTATGACCACAATAAACATTCTAAAAATCCCCAAATCTCCAGTTTTAATACTTGAAGCTGTTGTATCATTTAGAGCAGGGGTCTCAAACTGGCGGCCCGCAGGCCATCTGCGGCCCTCTAAGTTGATATTTTGTGGCCCCGCCTTAATATGAAAGTTCAATGTCTTTTGAGCAATATCTCCTGCATGTCCACGCTTCTTTTTGTTTTGAAGTTTGGCTATTTTTTCAGATACATGCTAGCTGTTTTGGCTAATGTAGTTTTTGTTGTTGTTGCTTTTTGGAGTTAAGCTAATATTTCGGCTACATGCTAGCTGTTAGGGCTAATTTAGTTTTTTTTTTTTTATGTTTTCTTAGACTGTTTTAGAGTTAGGCTAATATTCACACACTAGCTGTTTTGGCTAATTCGTTTTTTTTCCAGTTTTTTTAGGCTACTTCAAAATTTAGCTATTTTTTCAGCTACATGCTAGCTGTTTTGGCTAACCTAAGTTTTTTTTTTTTTTGGCTAATTTAGGATTTTTTTTTGTTTTGTGTTTTCAAGCTATTTAGAGTTAAGCTAATATTTCAGCTACGTGCTAGCTATTTTGGCTAATTTCGGATTTTTTCAGTTTTTTAAGCTTATTTGGAGTTTGGCTGATATTTCAGCTACATGTTAGCTGTTTTGGCTAATGTAGGTTTTTGTATGTTTTCTTAGACTGTTTTGGAGTTAAGCTAATATTCACACATTAGCTGTTTTGGCTAATTTTGTTTTTTCCCCCCAGTTTTTTAGGATACTTCGAAGTTTAGCTATTTTTTTTCAGCTACATGCTAGCTGTTTCGGCTAACCAACATTTTCTTTGTTTTTTTCGGGTTTTTTTGGCTAATTTAGCATTTAGCTAATATTTTAGCTGGCTATCAACTTCAGCATTTTTAGCGGCCGAATTCAGCTTAAAGCATTCACATTAGCATTTTCACAGGTAATGCTGTATATCTAGTTAAAAATTATGTTAAAAGTTATGGTTTTAAAGTTTGAAAAGTGTGGTTTTAGAGTGTTCAATAAATGTTTATTCTGTTCGACCTAAGGTGTGTTTTGGATTTTGGCCCCCTGTGTGATTGAGTTTGACTCCCTGGTCTGGATCAACACGCTCTAGAAAAAATCAGCTCAATAAACCATAAATAAAATAAAAGCTCGAGATCAACTCATGGTGTTAGAACGCAAGAGGCAAAAAATCTTAGACGATTTCAACTTAAATCCTCTCGAATAAGAAACGTTTTTGCACTTTTTGTGTGTTTTCAGATTTAAAAATGAACCAAATATCATTATTTTTCTACATTGTAAAGCTGTGATCCATTAAGTGTCCGTTTTCGCGGCGGTTCGTACCTGTACCACTCCAGCCCCTTGTCGTAGACGCGGTCAAAGAAGTGCGGCTCTGCGCCCACGGCTCTCACGTCCGGATGGATGCGCAGGAACTCCAGCAGAGCGCGCGTCCCGCCCTTCTTCACCCCGATGATGATGGCCTGGGGGAACTTTTTGCTGCCGAAACTGTTGGCTATAGAAATGTTTCCGGACAGTGACGCGCCTTTCTCCAGCTGCTCCCGCAGCGGGGACGCGCTGTGCGCACCGAGCGCACCCTGCGGCGCGACTTCGTTCCGACTCCGGCGGTCGAAGACGGGTCGCGGGAGGGAGTCGCAGTATCCGTTCAGGCTGTAGAAGAGGTAAGTGAAGATGAGGATCATGGTGAGGAAGACGGGCAGCCGGGACTGCGCCTTCAGCAGTCCGAAGTTGAACGCAGCTCTCCATTTGCTACATCCCATGGGTCGCAACCGTGAATACGAGGACACCACACGCGGGAACACTGCCCAGCAGGTGACCTCATCATCCGGTTACCGGCGGCTTCCAGGACAGCAACCCGCTGCGTCGGGTATGCGCCACAAGTGGTGCGTAAATTGGTGCGTAAAACGCCTCCAAATGCGCTTCTTTCGTGTCCGGACCCCCGCAGAGGAGCATCAAAGGCGGAACCTGGCGGTCTCCGGTGTCTCCGGTGTCTCCGGTGTCTCCATCACTCCGCGCCGCGTGTCTCTGCGCTCCGCGCGCGCGCTCCGCTGCTCCCCGGCAGCGCGTCTGTGAGGAGAAATCCTCCACACTCCTTCCAGCCTAACTGGGGGATCCACGCCCTGTTCGTCTCACGCACACGCCCCCAACCTTCGGCTCGTGCCACCATGAACGAAAAGAGTGAAGAATTAATTAAATGTTTTAAACTTTTTAAAAACAACAAGAGGAAGCAAAACAGTTTTAGAGAAAAAATGGTTTTAGTTTAAAATGAATTTCGATAACGATTAAAAAGAAACATTTTTCTCATTTTATTCTGCATTAGAATATGTTAAATCTGAGTTTTTTCATTCACTTTTAAAGATTAAGCTTTAATGTTTTAATGTTTTGACCATAATAATCATCAAGAATAAAGTTTGCTGATTAAAATTTATCACTTTAAAGTTATTTAACTTTTTGAAAAGTTTTTTTTATATATATTATTCCTAATAACTTGTTTTAAGTGGTTTAACTATCATCCATCCAATCATCCATCCGTCCATCGATCCATCCATCCATCTGTTCATCGATCCATCCATCCATCCGTTCATCCATCCTTCCATCCATCTGTTCATCCAATCATCCATCCGTCCATCCGTTCATCCATCCTTCCATCCATCCATCCATCCAACCATCCATCTGTT
>NC_050530.1:1845359-1855682 GCF_002922805.2 Oryzias melastigma
ATCCATCTGTTCATCCATCTGTTCATCCATCTGTTCATCCATCAATCCTTCCACCAGATGCCCGAGCCACCTTAACTGCTCCAACCCTCCTTCTTGTTGACAATTTTTAAAAAATCTGTCAAAGTTACTGAATTAATTTGGTTTAAGATCAGTTAAGTTGGTTCCTGTCATTTTGAAGAAGGTTTTTTTAAACTCTATTTTTGTTTCGAAATAAGATAAAATGAAATACTATTTTTTTTAGCTAAAAATCAAATGAGAATACCTCTGGAATGCTCTGAAATCGATCAGAAGATGATCGGAGAGGAACTTTCAGGGCCCGTTCCCATTTGGAGGTTTGATTCACTTCAGTTTGTTTCCTTTAGTTGCTGAAAGGTTGACCTGAACTTTGAAGAATATCAAACCTGTTTAACTTATTTATGAATCACAAGTTCACATCTGAGATTTTCTTAAGGGTTCACCAAAAAATATCAGAAATAGATTTGTTATAATCGAAAGAGTTTTTGCGTTTTCCTCAAATTGAGTAAGTGAAAGTAATAATTTTAAACTTCAATCTTACAGATTTTTTAAAAAATATGTATTTTTTTAAGTGTATTTACTAATTCTTTTTTATTTTATTTGCATGTATTTTATTTATAAATATATATATATATATTTTTACTCTTTACTTTTTTCATATTAATATGCTTTTTTTGGTTTATTTTAATTTATTTTTTCAATGTATTCATCTATTTATTTTTATTTTAACTTAATTTGTTTTATTTTTTATTTATTTTATATTTTGTTTATATGTGCTCATTTTTTTATTTTCATTTATTTTATTTTTATACATGTATTTATCTTTTTACTCTTTATTTTTTTAGATTTATTTATTTGTATTCCATTTTTATTTGAATTTAATTCAATTTTATTTTATTGTTTTTTTAATTTATTATTTTATTTTAATTTAAGTAAATGTATTTTATTTTTATTGATTTTATTTTATTTTGTATTGTTCTACATGTTCATGTTTTACATTTTAGAAATAAATCAAAATCTAATAAAAAAAAAATAGTTCAATCAAATTCAGGTCTGATTCAGAGCAAAAGTCTCACTTTTAACTGGACTCTGGTTCAGTCACCTGAGTGTGAATGCAGAAGGATGTGTGATTTATCATTTCTAATCTGTTTAAAAAGATTACAAAGTAAAATAGTAATACTAATAAACTCTTATTTACATTCACAAACAACAAACCTGATCACCTGAACTGTATCTGGACTCTTCCAGTGTGAACGTCCCTGCAAAGAACTCCAAAATCCCCCCAGATCCTCCCTGACGTTCCTGTCACTATGTAAATCTCAGCATATCGACATCCTAAATGCTGAAATACGCCGTTTCATATGGCAACCCGTTCAGAAAGATGATCAATCTGTAAGAAATCCCGCCGTCAATCGACCCGCAGCTCCTCCGACGTGTCAATTTGTAAGTAACTCCGAGCTGAGAAGACATCATTTACCCTTCTTTACTCCTGCAGCCGTCAGGAGTATTGATCTGTTGGGATGTAGAAAAACAATCGTTTGCAGTACCTGTCGCCGTGGCGTCAAAGTGATCAATAACAAGCGCTTGTGTTGTTTCAGAGTGACGTACTGCCCTCCATACGAGAGCTAAAGAAACCTTTGATGGCGTCCTGTTTCCCTATTTTTTTGTGTTTTCAATTAATAAAAAGTCTATTTGTAATATTTGTGTTTTTTAGGTGAATAAAAAGTGAAACCAGGTTTTTTAGTGTTCAAAGATTAAACCAGAAACTTTGTTTTTCCTGTACTCTGTCACATCTGCAGACATAAACACCTCTTTATTATCATTAAAGTGAGCACATATTGTCGTCTACTTCCTTTACTCGAGACGTTTTGCTCACACGCCTGTCTTTGTGCCACAGACGTCCTTCAAGTTCCTGTTGGGTCGTCCCTCACGATAACGCACGCCACTGTGCCTGTTTTCTGCACGGAGGTTACAATGAAAAACAGAAGCGGCGGTTGTTATGCGGAGTCTAACTCACCTGGATGGAATGCGCCTCGCCACAAACACGCTTTCAAACCCTCTCCCCACCCGGACTTAATGAGGTTTAACGGCTTAGAAGACGAAACATCACAAACACGACACGGAAGCCACTTAAAAAACAACCGCTAACATGTTCCTAACAGGTATTTTTAATTCATTTTAAAGTTCCAGAATGAAGAGCTTCATTTTTAAGGTCTGACTGGGCTGGAATATTTTGCATGCAGGGGTGCTGCTGGATTTTTCTGGGGCTGTGGGCAAAAATGTGAACAAGGACCCCCCTAAAATAAATCCAGAAAAAAACAAAAAAAGTATCATTTAAAAGCTCATGGCGTTTTTTGGGCTGCATGTAACTTATTCATGAAAAAAAGTAACTTTTTTTTTTCAAAATGGCGGCTTTCTTGTTGGTGTATCTCCATAGCAACCATTTTCTTTTTTGGTCGTCTTGGGATGACGAACAAGTTTATGTAATTTTTAGAATAATCTGCAAAAGTAATTTTTTAGGTTTCCTTGGCAACTGAGGTTTTTTGTTAGCCACGCCCACATTCCTAATATGGACTTATTGTATTTCATATTGTTTCGTTCAGCTTGAGTCAACGATTCATGTATTACATTTTCAAAACAATCTAATAAAAAATGTGCGACCAACAGAAGAACGCCACTTTTGCTAGCCTGTCACGCTAACATCATTCAAAACCTACAAACTTTATTTACAACATTTTTTCCCAAGTAGCCTCACAATGATGCTCCAGGAGTTAGTAGGCAATAGACAGAAATACACAGGAGGAGTTTAGATTCATAGCTGCTACTAAAAATATAAATATTTTTCTTTTTCAAGATGGCGCCCTCTTTCCGAGGTCAAAGGTCAACAAAAATTTGGGTTGTGATTGTAGACTTAAGCTAGCTGCAAAATTTTGTAAAGATTGCTCTTTTCTTTTTCCATATTTAGCAAAATTCTTAATTTGACACAAAGTGGGTCTTACGGCCATCCCATAATGATTTTAAAACATTCTTTAGATATTTTCGACACATGTATTTTGGTTTCATTCCTTCACTTTGACATACTTTTCTTTTTTAAGCCCTATAAGAGATTTTGGCCTCATTTCTTTAATTTTGACGTTTTTTTCAGCTGTGATGTCATCATTTTTTATTTTGTGATTATGTCCAAAATTTTTGGACATTTTGGTGAATTTCTGAGTCCAGAAATGCTGCAGCACAGAATAAAGTTGAGTTTTGAAAACAATGGAAGCAAAAATGTTCCTAAAATTTGTACATTTGGTGCTAAAATAGAACTTAGGCCAAATAAAATAAATACGGTATTTTAAATTGAGTTTAGCTTTTTTTCATTTGTTTTCCTGTTTGTGGCATTTGTTTTCCTTTGGACACATTAAGGAACAAAGAGCTAATTTTGCTGCAGACCTGCGTGTGCACACTTGCATAACGTGTTTCATAATCCGCCGTTCTTCCAGTTTAGTGTTTTCATTATTAAGAAAACATCTTGTGATCAAAAGGAATGCAGGAATATCCCTCAAAGTCCAGCTCTCATGCAGTGGAAGATCCGGTTCCTTCAGCTGTAACTGCAGAACTGTGTGGTGGACCGGGTCAGTACCGGGCTCTTTATTACGTGGGCGTGGCTTTGAGTCGCTAAGTGTTTTTCTAGAAGGTACTTAAAGTGGTTTTGGAGATTAGAATGAAAACATTTGTAGTTTTTTTTAAATTATTTTTACAAGTTTGTAAATTTTTTAAGAGGAAATCATATTATACAAAACTTTTAATCCATAAAAAACTTGGAAACCAGCTTGTTGATTTGCCATGTCATGGCGGGAGCTAAACATGACGATGCAAAAACAGAGGACAAAGTCTGTCTTTACATCTGATAGTCTGTTCTATAACTCAAAGATAAGTTTCTTCAAACAAATAAGGCTTTTATAAATGATGTGATGTAAATAAGTGTTTATTGTGAAGCTCAATATCAATTTTTTGGACCATTTTGGAAGATCTGTCATTGAATATTCTCCTAAATTTGATCATTTTTACTATAGTTGTATTTTGAGAAAATAAAATGAAACGTGCATTGAAATTAACAGGATTTAATTTCATGTTTTTAAACAATAACTAATGACTGAAGAGATATTTAGTCACCTGGTTTTGTTTAGAAAGTTTGGTCACTAAACTTTGGCTCTAGGATAATGTCATGAAATGGGCGGGGCCGACAAGGAGGGAAAGGCGGAGCCTCAGAGATTGAGTCGTTTTATTCGTGTATAAAAACGGTCCACAAAAATGACTCATATTTCATAAATAATTAGATTTTTAGTGTCCTAAAGGTAATATATGATCGTACATGTGGATATCTGAAAGGCTTTAGAAAATCACGGTTTGACCCCTTTAATGAAATTAGCTTTCTCGATGTATTAAGCTAACTCTTGACTGTAGAGAAAAACCATAAGTGTTAAACTTTCTTGATTTTGATTATTTTATAAATTGTTTTGTTGTCTTACCATGTTTTTATTTTTTCTTCATACCCATGAAGCCAAAACATTGTTTCTACTGATTACAGTTGAGAATGGTTGTGATTTGTCCTAATAATCTTCTTCCAATCAACGAGTTTTAACATTAAGGATCCATTTTTCTATGAACCTACAACCAACGGGGGTCCAGTTGGTTTATTCTGGACTAATGGGTCCATTTTAAGATGGAAATTCTCAAAATACTGGAGAAGACTGTACAAAATGAGACTCAAGTTTCAATTAAAACATAGTAATTAGTAATGTCTTTTAAGAAGTGTCTGAGAACATTTAAAATAATCTTTATTCGTCTGAGAGGGAGGAAATTCATTGTGACAACATATATAGATATTGTTCTCACAAACAATTATTTCAGCAGTCCACCGATCACCAATTATTGTTTCTGATTAGCTGACTAATCGGGTCATGTGTAAAAATCTTAACCAACATTAGCTTTAAAATAACTAGAAACTATATACATTCACTCTAGCGGCCAATGAAGATGCAGGTGATGATAGCTGAAAACGCTGAAGCTGATAGGCAGCTAAAATATTAGTTAAATGCCAAATTAGCCTAAAAAGAAAAGTCTTAAATTAGCCGAAACTGCTACCATGTAGCTGAAATATTAGATAAACTACAAATTGGCCTAAAAAAACTGATAAAAGCTTAAGTTAGCCAAAACAGTTAGCATGTAGCTGAAATATTAGCTAAACTTCAAATTAGCCTTAAAAAAAAAGCCAAAATTAGCCAAAACAGCTAGCATGCAGCTGAAATATTAGCTAAATTTCCAAAATAGCCTAAAACCTAAAAAAGCCTAAATTAGCCAAAACAGTTAGCATGCAGCGGAAATATTAGCTAAACTTCAAAATAGCCTAAAGAAAAAGTCCTAAATTAGCTAAAACAGCTAGCATGTAGCTAAAAAATTAGTTAAATTCCAAATAAGCCAAAAAAATAAAAAATGTTTAAGTTAGCCAAAACAGCTAGCATGTAGCTGAAATATTAGCTAAACTTCAAAATAGCCTGAAGAAAAAGTCCTAAATTAGCCAAAACAGCTAACATGTAGCAAAAATATTAGCTAAATTCCAAAAAAGCCAAAACAACTGAAAAAAATCCTAAATTAGCCAAAATAGCTAGCATGTAGCTCAAATATTAGCTAAATTCCAAAACAGCCTAAAAAATAAAAAATGTTTAAGTTAGCCAAAACAGCTAACTGAAATATTATTTAAACTCCAAAATAGCCTTAAAAAAGGTGAAAAAAATCCTTAATTGGCCAAAACTGCTAGCTATAGCTGAAATACTGGCTAAATTCCAAAACAGCCTAGAAAATCTAAAAAAATAAATAAAATAAATTAGCCAAAATAGCTAGCATGTAACTGCAATATAAGTTAAACTAGGAAATAGCCTAAAAAACCTTAATAAATGCCAAAATAGTCCAAAACTCTGGCAAAATGCAACTACGACTTTCAACTTTACTAAACTTTGTCTCCATATAATACAAAATAACAACTGATCGACTAATTTAATTGTCGATCAGCTGACAAATAATCGACTAATCGTGGCAGCTCTAAATATGGCAACTTTATAATCACATAAAGCAATAAAATAACATTTGGGTGAACACTGATACATCTATTAGCCCTTCAGAGCTTCAAACTATTGTCTCTTCTGTTATCAGACGGGTTCATTTTAGAAAGACCTCCCAGTAAGAAGATCCGATAGCTCTTTCTGAACCTCCTCTGCTCTCCCAGAACCTTTAGAACTCCGTTTCATGTTAGTGTCTGGGTTATTTTAGCCAGCAGACTTCCCTTCTGCTGACCTCTTCACACCAAACCCAAACATTTACCTTTAGCTCTTGGACTGCACGCTGCAGCTTCAGAGCAATTTCCAGCACATGCATTTCCAAAACCATATGACTCCTCCATGATCTATACTTATGATGTCATTTATGCAATAAAACCAGGCCTATAATCACCGTCTGCTATGAGATTCCAGGGCAGACTGTGAGAGATCAGAAGCCTGAGAGGACAGTAAATTAAAGAAATACCATGCTGGGAGAGCAGAGCAGAAGCCAAGGATGAAATAAAAATGATTACTTGCAGCGCAGGAGCTTCTCAGGCCCGGATCAAGATGCCTCGTTGGTCTTTTGTTCAATATTTTCATGCGCAGAAATCAATGTGCCGGAGCTGGAGGGGGAAAACTCCCCCAACAGTTTGACCTCAGAAGAAGAAACTAACACACTCAGCCGCTGTCATGCAGGGACAGATATTAGCATCTATTACCGACGCGAAGGGAAAAGCACTTGGTTTTGTGGTGTGCTTCTCGTGCAGATCAGCTGATTTGAAGCCTTTGATTTCCTGTTATCTGCTGCTGGACTGAAAACGCACTCAGGCACGCTCGGAGACGACGCGTTCAAACCGTCAGAGGAGCCCATGAAAGCTTCAAACCTCAAAGATGTCTGTAAACTTTCTCACATCTTATCTTGTGTCTAAAGTCCTGGCTCTTTAAGGAAAACGGACAGAATCCCAGTTCTGTTGTGTGAGAGCTTCCAGCAGCTCCAAACAACGGTGGGTGTGTTTACCCCGGCTTTTCCTGCGTTAGAGGAGCTCAGAAACAGATTTTTACTCTATACCCTTAAGATAACACAGCGGCGTGAACATTATCACCTGCAGGTTGGACGCCCTGCACATGTGGGCTATGGAGAACTAGTCAAAAAATAGAAATGTTATTTCTCAGTGGTGAAAGAACATCTTTTCCCAAAATGTTCCCAGGAGTTTTTCAATTATGACAGTCGTTTGTAGCAATAATAATAAAAAATTGCCGTTTACTAGGACATAGTTTCTGCAGGTCTCATTAGAATTAAGGATACGAGCGGTGTCATATGAACCGCAGGTACTACCACTCATCGTCCACCCCAACCTCGCAGCACCTCTCTACCTGCCCCCGCCCTCGCTGCCATATTTGACTCAGGCTGGTGACAAATTGATGTAAAATTCACTTTTTTTTTTAAATGGCGGCTTTTCTGTTCCTTTTATCTCCATAGCAACCATTTTATGTTTTGGTCGCCCGGGGATACCGAACAGATCAACGTGAGTTTCAGAAGAATCAGCAAAAGTAAATGTTTTGATTTCCCTAGCAACAGAGGCGATTTGCTAACCACGCCCACATTCCTAATATGTACATAACCGTGATGTCAAATTCACTTTTTTTCAAAATGGTGCCTTTTCAATTCATTTTATGTCCATAGCAACCATTTTACGTTTTCTTCTCCTGGTAATATCGAACAGATCAACGTGAGTTTCAGAAGAATCGGCAAAACTAAATGTTTTGATTTCCCTAGCAACAGAGGTTATTTGCTCACCACGCCAACATTCCTAATATGTTCATTTCCTGATGTCAAATTCACTTTTTTCAAAATGGCGGCTTTTCTGTTAGTTTCATCTCCATAGCAACCATTCTATCTTTTGGTCGCCTGGGGATACCGAACACATCGATACAAGTTTCAGAAGAATCGGCAAAAGTAAATGTTTTGATTTCCTTAGCAACAGAGGTTATTTGCTAACCACGCCCTCATTCCAAGCATGTTCCTATCCTTATGTAATGATGCTCACTACACATTGGGCCTGCTGTAAGAGCAAGGGATTTTGGGAAATCATTCCGTTTGCCTGTCTAGGTGAATTGGGGTTTGGGTTTTCATCGTTTGTTTGTTTGTTTGTTTTATCCTGTTGTTTTGTTCTTCACCATTATTGAAAGGGAGGGAGAGGAGGATTACCCCCTTGTGTTGTAAAACATTGTGGTTCTTTAATCAAAAAGCCAAAGTGGATCATAACCAACTCGTTTGTATCGTCGCTACACTGGTGTCAGAAGTGGGACGATGGAACGAGAAAAGTTACGGTTTTAAAGTTTTAAAAATGGGCATTCTGCTAGCTTTTTGGACTGTTTTGGCATTTACTAAGATTTTTTTAGTCCATTTTGGGGTTCAGCTAATACTTCAGCTACATGCTAGCTGTGTTGGCTAATTTGGGGTGTTTTTGAGTTAGGCTAATATTTACACGGTAGCTGTTTTGGCTAATGTAGGCTTTTTTCAATTTAGCTATTTTCTTAGCTATTTTCTTTTGGCATTTAATTTGGTATTTAGCTAATATTTTAGCTGGCTATCAGCCTCAGCATTTTTAGCTATTAGCTTCAGTGATTTCAGCTATCAACTTCAGCATTTTTAGCTTCATCGTTTTTAACTTTCAATTTCAATATCTTCAGCTATTACCACTAGCATCTTCAGCAGCGAAATTCAGTTTACAGCATTCATAATAGCATTAAAGCTAGTTATGAAAATGAAAAAAAAGTTGTGTTTTCAATAAATGTTTATCCTGTTCACCCTGCGACCTAAGATGTGTTTTGGATTTTCTCTTGTGCGATTGAGTTTGACACTCCTGACATAGACAATGGACCAAAGATATGGACAGCGGACGCAAAAACATATTTTTGGCACAAATGGAACCCCATACAGCCCAGCCTCAGCCAGACTGCTTTCAGTGGCCCCAAGGGAAATTGAGTTTGAGAACCCTGGCGTAAAGGATTTAAGCTAACTGTGGTCAAAACGTCAACTCTGGTCTGGAGCTAAAGCTCTAATGTAAAAGTCTTAACAGTTTCACATATCTGAACACTTTTGTTAATATCCTTTAATAGAGCATTAACACACCTTTGACACATTTTAAGCTAATCCTGAACACTAAAAAAAGTTTTAATAAAAGTGGCTACAATTCTGAAATCTTGTGGAATTTCTGTTTTCAGCTAACGGTTTTCAGCCACCATCTTGCCTACCACCAGATCCACTTGGTTCTTAGGGAACTGAAGGATTTGTTCTTCTGTGATGGAATTAATTCTTTTTTAATTCATGAGTAAATTAACGCTCCTTCAATTAGACTGCAGGAAACAGCCTGCATTCTAAAGGTAGGACATGGGGTTTGTGTCCACCTCATTTCGCTGAGCACAGATACCGTCACAGCTTGTAAAAGCAGCGGTAAGTCCACCGAGATCCGTGTTCCCTTCAAAGTCAAATCCCATCTGGATGGAAAAGGTGCCAATACCTTTCTCCGAGCTGACTTATTGAATCTCCCAGGATGATGTATGGGGACGTGTGCGGTCTGCAGGGACCCGAGAGATGCTGCAGACACCGGAGACACGAGCAGGCCGGTGAGCCGGGCACTGCAGTCCACACAGGCGCCACGGCATGTGTCAGGACATCAAGATGGATGGAGGAGATTTGCTCGGTGTCCAGAGGACGGAGCATAATTCAGCCCAGATGCTGGGTGGCTCTGGTTCCACTGGCTGAGTGGTTAGCCGCCTTTGAGTTAATGCTGTTTGCAGCCAGTGTGTGATTTAGCTTCCCAGTTAAAAAAAAATTCAAGCAGGAGTGGGCCACCTAACATACAACTACAGGGTTTTATATTTTCAGACATATTTATGGCTTCTGCTACCAGACCTGCCTTCTTTCCTTTTTTTTCTAACTCAAGGATACTTTTGCCAGAACGTTGTAAATAAATTGGGTAATTTCCTAAAGTCAACTCTGCTTTTTGTAAAATACTTTCTGTAAAACTCAAGAAACTGTTTTGGAAAAAAGAAGTTTCTGCTCCGAGTTAGGAAGTTGAATCCAAAATAAAAAAAAATCCTATCGAACCTTATAAACTGTGAAAATAAGAGATTGTTAATTAAACAAAAATGTTCTGTTCAAGAAAATCTGTGCAGATTTGAAACATGCAATGTATGTACATTTTAAAAGAATAAAATCTGA
>NC_050530.1:1855742-1911919 GCF_002922805.2 Oryzias melastigma
TGCACCTGCCACAAACCGTGACACATTCATTTTTTTCAAAATATCATCTTTTATATTGGCTTTATCTCCATAGCAACCATATCATTTTTTGTTCGCCTGGTGATGACGAACAAATATTGTCATTTTTAAAAGAATCGGCTAAAGTAAATATTTTGATTTCCTTGGCAACGGAAGATTTTTGTTATCTACGCCCCACATTCTTTTGTTTAGCTTGAGCCAGGGATTCATATATTACATTTTCACAATATTCTGGTAAAAATATGTAAGCAATAAACTTTTGCGAGCCCGCCATGTTCAAGATCAAACTCTTCAAAGATCAAAATGTTCAAAACTTATTTCTAACGCCAATATTTTTCTCCCTAAATAGCTTCCCAATGATGGTTGATGAGTTTGAATCTGTAGAAGGTACTAAATTGGAGTTTTTATTTAAGATGGAGACCTCTTCCTGAGGTCAAAGGTCAACAAATTTTGTTTGATGGCCTTAAAAGTTTAAAGTTTTCGTTTCCCATAGTGTAAAAACATGTTAAAAATCACCAAATGTTTCACTTTGCCATAAAATGTCCTCCAAATCACAGGTCCTGTAGCTGATCCCATAATAATTTCAAATTCTCTACATGTGGTTTTGTTAGTGATTTTAATACATTTTTGATGTTTTGATGGTTTGTGACGTCATCTTGTTTTTGTAAGCCCCAAAGTCTCCTCCATCAGGTACTAGGTTCGTGTAAATCTTGGTGAGTTTATGGTAGGGGTAACTTTCTGCTCTGCACTTGTACTGGATAGGAGAAATCGTCCGACACTCGAACCTCAGATCCAGGTACAACATGTCTGTCCGTCCTGGTTGTGGAACGGCCGACCAGCTCTAGACCCTCTTCTGAGTGCTGGAGGGTTCGTGGGAGTTTACTGAAACAGTCCATATGTGTGGATTTGGAGAAGGCGGTCAATCGTGTTCCTTGTGGTGTCCAGTTGAGGGTACTTGAGGAGTATGTAGGATCTTAAGTCAGACCTGTTGCGGGATAGACAACAAATAAGACAGCCTCCTAAGGTCTAAGTTTCGTAAAGATGAATCAGGCTTTGCTGTCAGACCCTCTCATTGGGTCTTCAGGAACTAGAGGACTATCCCTTTCATATGATACACGTATTCCTTGTACACAAAAAAGATGGTACTGTATTTGTATTATTGTCTCTCTAGTTTCATGGGCATCTGGGGCTCACCTGATGTCGGTGAAGGTGTCTCCTATGATGGAGGTCAGATGGAAGAAAAGAGAAATAATCTTGGCAACCCGTTTATTTAGGAAAAAAGGTTAAAAACAAACGTATACTTTTCTCCTTATTCAATGCTTTTTTTTCCTGTGAAGAGTATTATTTTTATTATTTTGTTATCCCGTTGATTCGGGTCAGAGTAAAGAGAGCTGTCAGAGATCCACTTCCACCGAAGTGATGAGGAGGAGTGAGGAGAAGTTCTTCTGCCTGAGTCAAAGAGGTGTGTGTTTTTTTTATGCCCTTCTGTGTTTACCACAATGCTTCTTCCTGTCACTGTGGCCGTTGCTTCCTGTCTTCGAGCGGTTTTGCAGAAGCGATGAACAGCTTGCCTTTTTTTAAATGTCATGCAAAGCTCATACTTAGAAGCAGGAATTCACAGTACATAATCACATACATATAATCATTTAACATACCTATGGTCATTTATCACACTTAACACACAAAAAGACACCTTAGGCACGATCTTGGGGTTTCAGCAATGGACAGAATTTGGGGATATAGGATTTCATATCTACTCTTTGCAGATGATATTGTCCTGCCTCAGGGGGAGGAGTTTAAATATCTTGGGGTCTTATTCATGAGTTAGGGAAGATCGGAGCGTAAGATTGACAGGTGATTGGAGCGCT
The DNA here is from genome assembly GCF_002922805.2 of Oryzias melastigma. Lineage (NCBI taxonomy): Eukaryota > Metazoa > Chordata > Actinopteri > Beloniformes > Adrianichthyidae > Oryzias > Oryzias melastigma. The sequence goes on from NC_050530.1 coordinate 1,857,629, forward strand.
GTCTGCTGTTTTGTGGTCGCTGTACCGGTCCGTTGTGGTCAGGAGAGAGCTGAACCAGAAAACAAAGCTCTCGATTTACCGGTCGATCTTCGTTCCTGTACTCACTTGTGGTTATGAACTCTGGATCATGACCAAAAGACTACAAGCGGCTGAAATGAGCTTCCTCCGGAGGGTGGCTGGACGCTCCCTTAGAGATAAAATGAGAAGTTTGGTCACCCGGAGAGACCTCGGAGTAGAGCCGCTTCTCCTCTGCATCGAGGAGAACCAGTTGATGTGGTTTGGGCATCTGATCCGGATGCCTCCAGGAGGTTTTCCAGACATGGTCCACTGAGGGGAGGCCCGGGGAAGACTCAGGACACGTTGAAGACACCACGTCTCTCGGCTGGGCTGGGAACACCGCGGGTCCCAACAAAGGAGTTGGAGGAAGTGGCCGGGAGAGGGAAGTCTGGGTATCTTTGGTTAGACTACTGACCCTACGACCCGGTCCCGGATGAGGGAAGAAGAAGATGGATATAAGCAACCATCCTTTTATGGCTTTATGGCTTTACTATGTACGTTTTTAGTTACTATCTGTGTGTGTTACAAAATCATCCATTTAATCTTTTCATTAAAATCTAAAAAAATAAAATGTAAAAAGTTACATTTTCTCGTGATATGAACCTGTTTCATTCCAATAATGGACGTTCAAGTTTAAACTGCTCCCAAGTTTCGCTCAACCACGAACATACAGAGATGTTGTTGTCGTAAATTATCCACATTTTTATCCGTAGGATTGGATCTGGATCAGGACGATGGCGCTCTACTTTCTCATAGCCCTTAAATGCATGTTCCCGCCTGCCGTCGGTGTCGGTGTGTGTCTTGGCTCGGCAGGCTTTCCTAATATTCCCTAATAACCGTGATCTCATCCACCTGCTTTCTGGCTCGGGGGCAGCAAAGACTTATGGGACAATTTGAAACTAATCATCTTTTATCTGATCTGGAGCTCGCGAGCTGAAACCCAGAGAAAAGTTAAAAGTCGTCCCTTGCTAAATATTTTGAGGAATTATCTGCTTTGGGGAATTTGTAGAAATGTTTTAATGTGTTTCTGTAAAATAATATTTTGATCGTTTAAAACGTGTTTATTTTGTTTCTCCTTATAGATTATTGAAGTTTTCTTCATATATCTATTTTGTCTCCTTTACAAAATGATTTCTAACCCATGTTTACATTTAATGCAACATTTGCTGATTTATTTATTCATAAGAAATAGAACTGAAACACTTCAAACTTTTTCATGTCCAGTTTCTAGATTTGAGGAGATTCACTAACCTGATGGTCAGAGATGGACATATCATACAATGCCTTTGGGAAATAGGTTTTTATGATCATAAAAAGTCATTAGATATTTAAAAAATGGGCAAAAACATTAAAAAAATCTCAAATTTAACAGGTTTGTTGCTTTGTTTGCGCTCTAAAAACAAACTTTAAACACATTTTCCTGCCAAAAAAGGATGGAAGTGCTGCTGTTATCTAACCCAGCTTTCTTCTACTATAATGTTTTGTTCCTTTCTGTCTGAAGACGGCCAACATTTTAGGACAGAAGAGCCTTTGGTTTCATAAAAAAGTGTTGGCATGTAGACAAGAGCCTTTCTTTTAGGGCTTTTTTAAATGTGATGCTTCAGATGTTCATTTTTGGTACATTTGTGACTAAAAGTCTCAGAATTTTCTGTTTTTTGGTGTTTTTAATGTGTTTCTAATGATGGAGGACACACACACACATATATAGATATATATACATGAAAACAGTTCTATCATTGGGAGATCTATAATGTGTTTGTTCCATCTGGGAAGGAAATGAACAAACAGTCAGTCAGAGCTGATGGACAGTCACTAAGGTGGAATCCATCAGCATCAACAAAAGCTTTCTGGAAGTCTCTAAATGCAAACCACCATTTTCCATTGAAGAGAATCTTTGCTCTGAAGTGTCGTCATTGAGGTTTCATGAATTCATCAGCAACAATACGCTGGAAGCAGCTGTGACATGTCTCTACATGAAATACTTCAGAAAAGTCGGCGTATAAAAGCTCTTCATTAAACTTCTTAGGGGTTTGCAAACATTTCATGAGTTGGAGATTCATATTATCTAATTAACAGTTTCTAAAAACATTTTTGTGTTTTAAAACTAGTTAAGGTTATAAACACACCGGACAGCCCTAGAAATTAGAATTCAAGTTTTATTTTTACATGTTTTCTTTTATTAATTATTATTGTTATTATTAATTATTTATTAATTCTTTTTCTTTTATATTTTTTTATGAATTTTCTTCTTTTTCTTTCCTTCGTTTTTTCCAATTTGTGTTTTATTAGGTTTTTCCTTTTTGTATTTATTTATTTTTTGTTTAAATAATGTTGTCCTTTATCTTTTTTAACATTTTTACTTTTATTAATAATTTCCTTATTTTTATTTTTCTCTTTCTTTTTTACATTTTTTATTTTATAAATGTTTTACTTCTATTTTCTTTTTCTTACATTTTTATTTTATTAAAATTTTCCTTATTTTTCTTTCCTTCTTATTTATATATTTTTTATTGTTTTTTCCTTTTTTTAATTTTATTTATTTTTCTCATTCTTTTTATTTTTTTACATTTTTCTCCCCTTTTCTTTTCTTTTTTTTTTCGACATTTTTTGTGTTATTAATTTTTGTTCTTATTTTTTCATTTGTTGACCTTTGACCTTGACAAAAGGTCACCAATTCCCTATTTTTTTACTTCTAGTACCTTCTAAAAATGTAAACTTTTGAGGATTTAAATCCCTTTCCTCCTGACTTCTCGAATCATTGTGAAGCTATATGGAAAAAAATGTTGGTTTAAGAATTTGTGAATCTTAAACGGTGTTAGCATGATGAGCTAGCTAAAATGGCGTTCCCCTGTTGCTTTCACATTATTTCTTAGAATTTTGTGAAAATGTAATAACCCTACATGAATCGTTGGCTCAAGCCGAACAAAACAATATATCATACGATATGAAAATATTAGGAATATGGGCGTGAGTAACAAAAAAATAAAAAAAAAACCTCCGTTGCTAACGAAATCCAAAAATTGACTTTTGCCGATTCTTCTAAAAATGACATTGATGTCCTCGTCAGCCCCGGACGACCAAAAAAGCAAATGGTTGCTATGGAGATCAAATCAACAGAAACCTGCTATTCAGAAAAGTATCAGAAGGACAGGAAGGGGCGTGGAGCAGCCGCTCAACCGGTGAGGCGGGTCAAAAGTGAACGTTAGGGCAGGTGAGGCAGCGCCTGCGGGTCATACAGCTCTGTTTGTGGCTTTAATTCTTTTTTTATCGTATTGGTTTTGCAATTAAACTACATTCATGCACAGGCAAGACTGTTCTAGCAGAAATCAGATGTTTGAAACTCTCCTGGTGGAAATGGAGCTCAGTCAGGAAGAAATAACCATTTTAATGATCATTAAAATGACTCCAACTTGAACAGGAAAAGACTTACGGACAGAAAAACATCGACCGAGTTCTTGTTAGTCGAGGAAATCCCACTTTTGCACTTTTGGTAAACCGATGAGAGCTCCGTAAACAAAATAAACAACAAAAAACAATCTGAGTTTATTCAAAAAAGAAATCTTGAAACATTATTTGGGAACCAAGAGAAAATGTTCTTTATTCTGCTTCTGTGAAACAACTAAACAAAGAGTGTCCTGAATAAAACCTGGAATCCCACAGAGCTCCTCTAGAGTCCTGGAGGGTGTTTCTGATGAGATCTGGGATCCCTGGAATGTGTTTTCTGTATGTTCACATGTGCGTCTGCGTGCGTTTACTTCCTTTGTAATAATAGCCCTCAGCCTCCCAGCAGGCGGCCGGCTCTCATCGAAACCTCAGGGTCTCTGCCAGCTTCAGATACCAGAGGGTACGGCCTGCAGACGGGCCGCAGAGCAGGGAGCCCGGCCTCGGTTTGCTGCTGAAGGAACCAGCCTCTATAATTAATGCCAGCCAGCAGTAATCTGCCTGTTTCTGTCAAGACAGAAATCTGACGGCAGGAGCAGGTTGTCCAGGACAGACTGGAGGAGGATGTCGCCACCTACAGGTAACAAGCTAGAACTGTCTGGATCGCTCATTTAGAGTCCTGGAGAGTTAAAAAAAGAAGTTCCCACAAATGAGTGTTTCTTAACAAACAATGATTAGGACTGGAAGATTTTAAAATAGAATAGAACAGAAGAATTTGTGTGCAAAAAATGGTCATATGTGCACATAAAATTATGAAATTAAAATCATTTCTGCACAAAAAGTAGCAATTTATGCACATGAAATAGTAAGTTATGCACACCAAATAGTAATTGTTGCACAAAAAGTAACATTTAATGGACACAAAATAGTAATTCATGCACAAAAAGTAGCATTTATTGCACACCAAATAGTAAGTCATGCACACCAAATAGCAATTTATGCACAAAAAGTAGCATTTAATGCACACCAAATAGTAATTCATGCACACCAAATAGTAATTCATGCACACCAAATAGTAATTCATGCACACCAAATAGTAATTTATGCACACCAAATAGTAATTTATGCACAAAAAGTAGCATCTAATGCACACAAAATACTAATTCATGCACACCAAATAGTAATTTATGCACACCAAATAATAATTTATGCACACCAAATAGTAATTCATGCACACCAAATAGTAATTTATGCACAAAAAGTAGCATCTAATGCACACAAAATAGTAATTCATGCACACCAAATAGTAATTTATGCACACCAAATAATAATTTATGCACATCAAATAGTAATTCATGCACACCAAATAGTAATTTATGCACACCAAATAATAATTTATGCACACCAAATAGTAATGTATGCACACCAAATAGTAATTCATGCACAAAAAGTAGCATTTAATGCACACAAAATGGTCATCTGTGCACAAAAAAATTAGAAATTTGTGCAAACAAAATGGTCATTTGTTGCCAAAAATAGCTATTTGTGGCCCAAAAAAGTATTGACTTGTGCACACAAAATAACAATTTATGCACAAAAAAAGTAGAAAATTTGTGGACTCCAAACGGTCAAAAAGCTGATAAAATGCTCATTTTTGGCCACAAAATGTTTGGAAAAAAATGCTCATTTTGCAAAGACAATAGGCTTTTGTGACCAACATTAATATTAGCATCTACAGTTACTAAAATGGTCAATTATGCACACAAATGCACATTTTTAAGGGATTAAATCTTTATTTGTTGCCATGACACCATCTCCACGACTTTGTAAAACCAGATGAGTTAATTGTACTTTTAAAAAATATTTAATAAAGGAAATACATTTTTTGAGTAAAGTCGAAATGCAAAATGTTCCATTTTTAAGCTGTTTGACTTAATTTGAAAAACACTGGAGTCAATTTAAAGTCAGATGTCTAAAACAATTTTATCTTTAAGCAAATTGAACTTAAAATTAGAGTTTTACTAAAAAAATGTGGATTAAAATTTGTACCATTTAGTTTTTTAAATTGTAAATTAAATGTTTTATCAGTCAGAACATATTGCATCATTTTCATCCGTTTAATTGAAAACACAGCAGCACATATGACATCACTTTCAACATTTTGTTCTTAATTTGTGGAGAAATGAAGCAGAAAACTGTTGAAGTAAATTTAAACCCTCAAAAAATAAAGTTTTGATGCTTTTAAACATGTTCTGAATGACAATCTAATAAACTCTTTAATCATTTAAAGAAAACTGCAGGTATGAATGACATCATTTGGTTTTATTTGTAGTTTTCTTTTACACAAGCATCAAAAATGAAAGAATATTTAGTGTCTTTTCTGACAAATCAAATTCTCAACAATCATAACAAAAACTTACAGTACATGAAAACCTGAAATCTGAGCAGAATTCTGGTTCCAGTGCATAGATAATATTTGTGCAACATGATCAGCAGAGTATAAATCTGTATTTGTGTCCATTTTATGTTAAGAATATTAAAGCGAGCGTTCATCTGGAGTATTTAGCAGCAGCTGCTGTCGTGTTTCATGAAGAGGCTCACAGGATCGATGGTCTGAATGTGAGGAACTGATGAGATGAAAGCTTCGTTAAGCTGGTCAAAGATTCGTCAGTGGTCAGGGCGTCCTTCTCAGGCCTTTCCCCCGTCCACGTCACCCGCTGACCCGTCCCGCTCGCCGCACACGTGTTCTGGATGCTTCCGTCTCGCTCTTTACTGCTTGTCTTTAACTGGAGAAAAGAAGAAGGAAAAACCAGGAAACTTGAGTAAACTGATGACAAAAACCCACAAAAAGAAAAATGAAGATTTGATAAAATTAGATCCTAAAGATATAGTAATATTAGTGGAGATACGTATCTCGACACATTCCAAAATACTATATTTCACTTTTTTTTTCTTTAATTACAACCTAGAAAAACTCCCACAGCTGAACCAGAACAACTTTTTACAATTTTCTTTAAAGAGTACAACTTAAAAAAATCATGTGATAAATGTGCGATTAATTAATCGTGACCTGTAATTATTTAATCAAATTTAATCGCAATTAAACCTAATAATTGCGTTGAAAAGTCTAATTTTAAGGTATTCTATTGAAGTTTTTAACATTGTGGTAGTAAAAGATCGAAATAAAAATAACAAGGTGGTAATAATGAGATTAACACACTTAAAGAAATTATGCTAATTGCTAAAATGTCTGTAGTTAATTAATCGATTTTAATCGCAATGACTTTTAACCTAATAATTGCAGTAAAAAGCCTCATTTTGAGGAACTTTATTAAAGTTTGTAACAAAAAAGATTGAAACAAAACTAAAAAAGTAGCAAAAATAGATTAACACAATAAAAAAAAAAAATAATGCTAAACGCTAAAATATCTATAATTAATTAATCGAATTAATCGATTTTAATCGTATTTTTTTTAACCAAATAATTGCGGTGAAAAATGTCATTTTGAGGTATTTTATTTAACTTTGTGACATTGTGGCGCAATAAAAGATCTAAATGAAATTAAAAATGTGGCAAAGGTGAGAATAATGCAATAAAAAATGATGGTAAACACTAAAATGTATGTAATTAATCTAATTAATCGATTTTAATCGCAATTTTTAATCAAATAATTGAGGTGAAAAGTCTAATTTTGAGGTATTGTATTTCAGTTTGACATTGTGGTAGTAAAAGATTGAAATAAAACTAAAAAAGTGGAAAAAATAGATTAACGCAATAAAAAAAATAATGCTTGACGCTAAAATGTCTATAATTAATGAATCCAATTAATCGGTTCTAATCTCAATGATTTATAACCTAGTAACTGCCGTGAAAAGTCTCATTTTGAGGCATTTTATTTAAGTTTGTGACATTTAAGTAGAAAAAGATTGAAATAAAACTAAAAAGATGGAAAAAATGAGATTAACACAATTTATAAAATGTATAAGCGCTAAAATGTCTGTAATTAATTAATGGGGTTAACGAGATAACTTGACAGCCCTAATTATAAGTAAACATTTTGATCCTGCAGAATCCAAGAAACAGTTTTCATTGGAACTTTTAAAATTAATTTGACAATTTGTTTCTTGTTTGTTTATTTTAGGCAGCACCAATTACAATGAAAACTAAAATAATTATAAAATAAAATAAACCTGGTGTCTTACACCTAAATGCTCTCCCACCTTTGTTGGGGACAAACTTTAGCGAGTGGCTGAATATTCAAAAGCGCGACTTTCCCTCCACCGGACCGTCGTTGACAAACTCGTGACCCAGTCCACTGCTGCACTTTCCACACAGAACCTGGGAGATTACAGACACCAGATGTTAGATTTAACACCAAACATTTACGAAAAATCGGCCGCAGACCTTGTAGGCGGTGAGAGTCTCCATCAGTTTGGTGACGCTGTCCTCCCGGAGAGTCTCGGTGAAGGCCGGCCAAGGAGACGAGTGAGCGAACTTGGACCGGCTGGAGAACAGAGGATGGTTGCAGTTGGAGCACACGTAGATTCCTGCAGGAAATATGTCAATGTAGGTTAGAAAAGCAAATATTTCAGGAGAGAAAGCAAACTCCCTTCTTGGACTTTAATTCAAAATGTGAACAAGATATAAAAATGTTTAGTTTTTCATAGTAATATATGTATTTTTTTTAAATAAACCCAAAATTTAGTTTTTTTTTTCCTGTGTGGGTTCTTAATGAAAATACACATTATAACTTCATCTTTAAAAGAAAGTAATACAAAACACAAACACATTTTTAAATAATAATCCCTAATAGTTAATTATTTTAATGTAAAATTTAATTTTAGAGTATATTTTCAGTTATCAGTAAATTAAAAAAAAGTCAACTCACATTTCAATAAACCATTTTAGCTTTATTTTTACATAATGTTTTTCTATAAAAATGTGAAAATTAGCCCCTTTCTCCCAAACCGGAAATAACAAAAATGCGGAGAATAAAATAGAAAAAGGTTATTTTTATCCTCCATAATCCTGTCTAAAACCGAGAGAAATCCTCGCTCCATGACGGCCATAGCATTCTCACCTGGTTTAAAATGATCCTTGTAAATTTCCCGCCAACAAATCTACAAAAAGACATGTTTGATGCTTTAACGGGTGAGCTAAAAGCAAAATAAACCTTAATCTCTGCCGCTTTGGGAACGTCCTGTAGCCAAACTCTCGCGAGAACTTGAGGTTAAGGGAGATGTTTTTTTTAAAGCTCCGCCTATTGATTTTGTCAGAACTGCCGCTAGATGTCACTGTTTGACACAATAAAGAGTCTTGTTTTAAATAAATTGACTAAATTTAAGGATTCTGAGCCATAATACTACAAAATAAATGAACAAACTAATAAATGCACAATATTTTATCATATTTACCAACATCTTTTGTTAATACAACATTCAAACTTAAGTAAATTCTGTCCTAACTATTAAAAAACTGAAAATCAATATGAGCTTTTAGACACTATAAAACATTGAATATCTCCAAATGATGAAATGTATTCTTTTATTGTTTTTTTAAACAAAACAAATGGCCGTTAGTAAAAAAAAAAAAAAAAAAAAAGAAAGAAAGAAAAATCACTTATGTTTTGTAGCAGGAACCTTTGAGACATGAACGTATATTTTTTTTATTTTGTGCTTCATTCATATTTGCAGATATGCTTTAGCGCCTCAGGCAGCTCCAGCCAGTCGATCGCCATCCTGTGGACGATGTTCTTCTGGATGGCCTTCCTGCACAGTGTTTGCAATGATGAAACTGGAGAAAAAAGAATAAAAATATATGAACATGATGGTCAATTCAGTGAAACAACAATAAATAATCAAAAGAGGAATTGCTAGATTTACACATTTTTTCATTATATTACATCATGCAATTTGCAGTTTGACACAATACAAAGATATTTTCATATTGCAAAGAAAAAAAAAGAATTTTTAAAGATGCAAAAATCTTACAAAAATAGGATCTACACAGATATACTTTAAAAGAACTTTAGCGTTGAATACAGTTATTTAAAAGCACAATGCAAAATTAGTAGAAGCTTTAATTTACGGTGAAACAGGTAACAAGTAAAGGAACAAAAAGAGGACAAAATACCAGAATGTAACCATCACAGAAACAAGAGAACAAATACAAAGGTTTTCTTAAAAAACTAAAGTAAAGTAAAACACAGTTATTTAGAAGCACAAAACAAGTCTGATATAATTTGATGCAAGTAAAAGAACAAAGAAAGGACAAAACACATAAAAAAGTATTGCAGGGTTTCAAAAAGGCAAAAATACAGAGCCTCTAAAGGGACATAGAAGTAAAAAAAAAATTGATCAGATACTATCTGGTGTGCATCAGTTACTATCTGGTGTGCATCAGTTACTCTCTGGTGTGCATCCGTTACTATCTAGTGAGCGTCAAATACTATCAGCTGAGCACCAGATACTATCTGGTGAACATAAGTTACTATCTAGTGAGCATCAGATACTATCTGGGGAGCATTAGATACTATCTGGTGAGCATCAGTTACTATCTGGTGAACATAAGTTACTATCTGGTGAGCATCAGATACTATCTGGTGAGCATCAGTTACTATCTGGTGAGCATCAGATACTATCTGGTGAGCATCAGTTACTATCTGGTGAGCATAAGTTACTATCTAGTGAGCATCAGATACTATCTGGTGAGCATCAGATCCTTTCTGGTGTGCATAAGTTACTCTCTGGTGTGCATCAGTTACTATTTTGTGCTCACCAGTTAGTATCTAGTGAGTAACAGTTGTTATCTGGTATGCAACAGTTAGTAACTGGTGCACAGCAGCTACTATCTGGTACTCACCAGTTACTTTGTGGTGAGCACAAGTAAGTAACCACAAACATTTAACATCAATTTTTTTTCTTTGTCCCTTTAGGGGCTCTATAAATTGAAACACACTTTTTGGGGGGTGGTTAAGAAAAAGTTTTTTTCCTATAATTTTTTTAAACTTTGATGTCCCTTTAGGGGTTTCATACAGAAAAGTCAAACTCTGAAAACCTCTTTTAATTAGAGTTGAGGCTCCTGTGACAGAACACGACCTGCACGACAACACAGTCCTAAAACGTGACACTCACAGCCGTACTCCACTTGAACGATGCGGACACACTTGGTGGCAGCAAAGACGTCCACCACGGCGTACAACGGGTTGGTGGTTGGGATCCCCTTGGCGGAGGCTCCCATGTCCTCGCCGTTGATTACGATGTGCATGTCAGCCTGACCCCGGGTCCTCGGGACCCACAGGACTCCGATTCTGCTGCGCCTGGCTGTGGGGGGCAGAGTGTTGGTCTTGTACAGATCGTCCAGGATGTGGCTGAAGCGTCCGGGACGACTGCGACCAACCAGCTTGTCTTTGGGGAGGCAAACATTCTCGATGTAGAGGTGAGTATCCGTGAAGAAGCTTTTCGTCTTCGAGTCGTGGCCATCTCCGTCTCTTTGAACTTCAGCTTCCCCGCGCCCCAACCTGTGACCTCCATCTTCGTTTTCTGGGCCCTCACCCTCCTCCACGACTTTGTTGTGGTTGCGAGTGATCGCAAACACCCAGCTGTCCCCCTGGTCGGTCAGATCTGGGATGGAGTACTCGGGGACCTCCTGGAAGCTTGCAGGGTCCCTGGCGGTCAGTCCGACCCGAAGGTGGCCACACCAGCCCAGCTCCTTCTCCTCTATCTCGATGAGAAAGATCTCGCCGGGTTTTAAGGGGGTTCTGCTGAAACAAACGCCGTTGGCGAAGCTTTCCACTCGGGTCGCCTGCGTTCCCGTGAGGTCCAGCTGGACGTTCGTCCCATGGATGGGGTGAAACTGCAGGAACTGGTCAAACTGGGGCTCCATTCTCCAAACATCCAAAGTGGATCCGATATAAAAAAAAAGGAGAAAAGTTGTCAGGCGTTCTGCAGGACAGCACGAGGTCCTGCTCCGCCGTGTCCCGGCTTCTGGCGGACGGCTATTTTTAAAAACTGTGTGTCAACAGATGGCGAGATGTGTGTGTGTGCAGCAGTGTTACGGGGGTTACCAGCACCCCCCCACCGGGACTTGTGGGAACACACGAGCCCCTCGGGTCTCTTTGCTCATTGATTTGCACTGAAGACACAGCAATTATCATGAGACCATATGCCGCCGAAATATGTGCAACTGCAGACGTTTCTTAGAAGCTTTCTAAAAATAGTCCTCGACAAAAACCTGCCCGGATTTCATTCTTATGTAAAGCAGCAATTAAAGTTAAACTTCCAAGACGGAGAGGTCAGAGGAGGCTCATGAGGGACGACAGAAAACTGCTCTTCAGAACGGAGACGCTTTAATCACCGCACTTCAGGAATGATGCTGCCATGTCTCTAACTGTCAGAAAATACCAGAAAAAATCATGACATGTTTTATTCAGTTATAGAAAAAGAAGGTGGTTTATGTTTTCATTAGGAAATACTGGTAGAAATACTGTTTCTAAAGTTTCCTCTTTTGTATCTTTTAATCACTTTTATAGTACTTCCTCACTTTTAGGGTAGTTTTACTGGTGATTTTATTCTATTTCATGACTGTTGTCCATGTTTCACTAGCTTTGATGCATGCTTTTTGTGTTTATATTTCGACCTTGTGTCTGTATATGAATAAATATCTAATGTAGTTTGAATTTATGTGTTTTACACATGTACTTTATGCTGGTTTTTGTCTTAGAATATTCACTTTTAATAAAAAATGTGTTTTTATTATTTATCCTCTGAGCTTGCTGCTTTCAGCGTGTGGAGATTTTATGTTTTTGTTGCTAATTTGGCTCTAAAAAAGCTATTTTTGGGGGTAAAACCTGAATTTCTACACTAATTTTGCATCTATTACTAAAAAATAAATAATTTAAATAATTGATTAATGTCAATTGGTCCCACGCAGCTTCGTTGTTTGAATTAAAATGACAAAAAATTCAATTTATACTCAAGTAAAATTAAAGCTGCAAAGACCATTGGGCCCGCCTCTACGCCACACCGCTGCCCTCGCCACCAACTGTACTTGCTAAGCAGCCACAACACACCCCTGACTCCCATCTTCTCTTTTATTAAGGCTGGTATGAGCAGTCTGAAACAAAATTATGAAAAAAACAATAATTTCAAAATGGCGGCCTTTCTGTTGGTTTATCTCCATAGCAACCATTTTATGTTTTGGTCGCCTTGGAATACCGAACAGATCGACGTCAGTTTCATAAGAATCTGCAAAAGTACATTTTTGAATTTCCTTAGCAACGGAGGTTATTTGCTAACCACGCCCACATTATGAATATGTTCATATCCTGTGTTATATCATTTTGTTCAGCTTTAGCCAGGGATCAATATATTACATTTTCACAGTATTCTGTTTAAAAATATGGGTGTAATAAGAGAACGCCGCTTTTGCGAGCTCGCCATGAGCACGCCGTTCAAAATCTACAACTTGTAATTGGAATATTTTTTTTCCGAATGCTTCCCAATGATAACCAAAAAATTAGGAAATGTTCAATGAAAATCCCGAGGATGAAGTTTTTTTTTTAATGCTGGTACTAAAATTTTTTTTTTTTCAATTCAAGATGATGGCCTATTTCTGAGGTCAAAGGTCGAGGAAACTCAAAGGGTCATTTTAGACTGCAGCTTATTGACATCGCAACAATAATAAAAAGAGTCACCTCAAGCTAACCTAACTGTAAATCTCAATCACAGATCCAGACCACACCTCCCCCACTGAGCCCTGGCCACGCCCCCTTTTGTGCATTTTTCAAATCAGAGTGGAGTGAGCCTCCAACCGTCCTGTTTGGTTACCCTTTAAAGTCCCACTCCCATCATCTTTTAAACCCTTTCCAAAGCGTTTCCAGAGGTCTTTTCATTACGATTACGTCGTTTTCAGCCAAAACAAAAACTATTTTTAAGAACAGTGAAATTTGCCTCTAAGTTGCGGGCGTGGCTGTTTGCATGGAGCAACTCCACCCCCCTTCCCGTCACCCATATCGTTGAGTATTCTCTCCTGTTAGCCTACAGCCCCTCACAAACTCACATTAGTGGAGAAATCTTTTTCAAACTGTAATTTTTCACAACAATTTGAATAAATAAATACTTAAAAATGCAAATTTGGAGAAAAATGCAACAAAAAAATATGCTAAAAACACAATTTTCAACAGTCTTTAATGAACAACAAATGAGTAAACGCTGATAATGTCCGTGGAGGCCTGAACGAATCCTCCGCTGCTCGTTTTCATATTAACACGTGAATGGCTCTAAAAATAGACGGCCGTGAACCAACGTGGCGCCGTCCGTTCCTTTGAATCATCTTTACCTCCGAGTTTCCGTAGAAACAAAGAAGCAGCAGAAGGTTTTCAGGGATGGAAATATGTCAAAGCTTTTAAGCTGAGGAAAAGCGGAAATATCAGCTGTGTTGATAAATGATTGACTAGAAACCAAGAAAAATATAAATAAATATAATAGTAGACTTCAAATGATTTTTATTATTAAAGGGAGTGAAATGTTTGACAGAAAAGAGAACAAAGAGTTTGACTCCACCCCTTAAATCATTTTTATTGGTTTTTAATAAAGTGCATAAAAAGTGTTTTGTTTGCTGTGGCGATGCAGAGACGGACAGATGAGAATAGACGGTTTCTCTGAGATGTTTGCGCTGAAGGAGGAAACGCTTGATGAGTGGAGGCTCGGTGAGATGAGGGGAAGATTCACGCTGGAGGAGCAGGAAAGATAAAATTAGAAAGACGATATTGGATGGTGTGGAGATAAAACCAGAGAATCACACAGGAGGAATACTGAGTCTGAAAAAGAACGTTCAGATTAAAAATCAACAAAAACTATTCTTAAAACGACTAGATAATTGGAATGCTGAATTCAAATCCTCCATTCGTTGAATCCTTGAGGGTTAACGCTCACAGTTTGTCATTTCTAGGTCTTCCAGTTATGTAGGCCAGAATCAACTGGAGGTTTTCTAGTATTCATCATAAAAGGAAGACAGTTTATTTGATTTATTGGTTTATTTTAAGCATTAATTATGCAATAATACGATAGAAGTTATAAAAACACAAATATATGAAACAACCTTTCAGATATAAAGTAATATTTTGATTAGAAAACAATTTAATGTGTAATTAAATAGTTTAAGAATAGACTTTTTGGGGGTAGATTGAAAATAAATAAACAATTAAAAATAAAAATATAATCGCACCCTTGTTGTTCACTGCAAAAACACTAAATATCACTTTTTTTTGTTAGTTTTATCTTTTTATACTTGGTATAAGACAAAACTATCTTATCGGTAAGTTTGTTTTAAGAAAATAAATCTCAAATTTCTTGCATTTAATCGCAGAAACATCTTATTTTGAGTCTTTTCTCTAATGAAACACATTTTTCTTTTACATTTTTCTGTACGTTTTGGCTCATATTTATAGTTTTTGAAATATCGACCTAAATATGCCTCATAGGAAATGAATAAGAAAGTCTTAAAATATAAAAAATGTAAGTAGATTAGCAACAAACGTTTAGTAATTTGCAAAAAAATTGGAATTTACTTAATATGCTAAAGTTTTTGGCTAATTTGTTATCTACTGGGGTTTTTTTTAGACTAATTTTTTTATTTGCAATTTTAGCAACATGCAAACGTTTTTGACTAATTTATTTTGACTAATTTTAGACAACTTTGGAGATGAGCTGGTAATTAATCAATCTGCTAGCTCTTATGGGCTAATTTGGCGTCCACTGAGGTTTTTTTATGCTAATTTGGAGTTTAGCTAATATTTAGCAACATGCTAACGTTTTTGACTAATTTTTTAAATCTATTTTATCTTCATGTTTTTATAGGCTAATTTAGAGTTAAATTTCTTTTTTACCAATATGCTAATGCTTTTAACAAATTTAGTTTACTGAGGAATTTTAGGCTATTCTGGAATTCAGCTAGTAATTATGCAACAAGATAGATTTTTTAGCTAATTTAGAGCTTAGCTCAAATTTAAGTAATATTTTGGCACATGTTAGGGATATTTAGGCAAATTTACAACATTTTTCAGAAATGTAGGTCAACTTCAGCGCTCTTTCATAGTTATTTAATGAAGTTTGCTGTCTTTTAGCAAATGTAACATTTTGCAAATATAGTTTTTGGATTTTCAGCAAATCCCTTCAGCAACTAAAGTAAAGTGTTGCATCATTTTCCGTTTTAGCATTCACACTAGCATTATAGCAGATAATGGAACTTTTCTAGTTTATGTAATTTTGTCACTTTGATTTTAAAATGTGTAATGTTTTAATTGATCTAAAATAAAGATAATCAGAGAATTGTAGCTTTTAAAATATTTCATTTTGGGAGAAAAATGTTTTTATATAAATGTACATACTTTAAAGATATAAAAATATACAAAGACACTTACTATAAACTATTTGAGTAAGTTACATGAGTGTCTATTGCTAATTACATTTTGTCTTAAAATAGCAGGAAACACAATTTATTTTAAGATATATACTTTATTCCAGTTCAATAATGTTTTACTAAAATAAGAAATAATGTTTAATATTCTGTATTTTTTCACTGATTTTGATCCTTTTGTGGTTTTTGTTGTCATATTTATTGTCACGTGGTGCCATAATCTGATGAAAGTGACGCAAATTCATTTTTTGTGCTTTAGAAAGAGTGATTTCTGATGACAGTAAAGCAGATCCAGCAGAGGAGCGCGCGCTCTCTTCAGAGCGCGTTTCCGCGCGGGTGCGCGCGCCTTGCTGGGACTGCGCGACTCTCTTAATCTGGATTGGATTAGGATGCAGCGCGCGCGCGTGCTGTAATCATCAGTACGGTGATGCTGTGATCTGCGGCGCGTGACACATCTGGAAGAGGCGTGCGACGGCGCGCGCGCGGATGCGTCACAGGAGAAGAAGGGACGCAGAAAAGGAAACTTTGGCGCACAAATGGAGCGGCGACGCACCGAGCTGCGCGTTTAGACTCGTTTCAACTCATGTAATCTCTCAGGTAAGAACGCGCACTCTTTTCTAATCTGCAGAAACATCACCACGGATGCGCAAAGTGATGCTGCGGAGATTATTTCAGCGCAAAGAGAAAGCACTTTCCACCTCCACTCCTCCTGCCGCGGTGTCCTCGTGTCACTCTGGTCCTGCGGATGCAAACGGTCCAGAAAGGATTGGAGTGAAAGAGCTGACCTCGATTTCAGCTTCATCTCCATCCACTGCACAGAATCTAACTAAACAACCCATAATGTCAGGAACTCATGGATGATACTGAGCAGATCTGGAAGAAAACTAACATGTTTTTTGGATGCTAAATCCTTAAAATAAACCCCCCAAACAACAGCACAATTTGAAATCAATAACGTTTTTCAGCCTTTTGTGTGTCAAAAGAGTCAGACTGAGAAGTTCCTAATAACTACAATCAACAGCGGCTCACAGGCATAAACTAGATTGGAAACACACCCCACCGAATGTCGGTTCAGCTCATAATCCGCTGGTGTGATTTGTCAGATTCTGCAGTAAACCCGGCATTAATGTTAAGCTGAGATTGTTGCTGTTTGTGGCTGATCACAGGGTGCCGTTCAAAACCGCCGCGGCTAAATCAGCCTTATGGGTGGACCCCCCCTCAAAGATTTAAATCAGATTATACTTTCAAACCATCATTTCTACACAGACAGACTCAATATATCAACTTTATTAAGATGTTCAAATGTGATTTTTTATGCACATCAACAAAAGTGAAGAATTTACCCTTGAAAAAAAAAATACAACTATGTCTTGAAAATGTTTCTGAAAACAAAAAGTGAAATTTTCCAATGATAGAAATAATATAAAAGACTTATTTGGTGATCTTTGGTAATTAAAATGTGCTTGAATGATTTCAGTAACACAAAAATTCTAGATTTAATCACATTTTTATAATAAGTAAGAGTATAATTTTTGGATTAAAGCATTTATTAAAGGCAACGTTTGTTTTATCAGCTGCAGGTTTTTAACTTCTGGACTGAAGCTCATTTATAAAGGAACATGCAGTTCATCATGTCACCACTAGGGGCTCAAACAAGTCCATCCGTCTGTTAAACTTCCCAATATAGTAAAATAATCATAGTTATAGTGATAAAAGGGCTCTAAAATCTCTGTCTCTATGGCAACAGGGTGACTTATCATTAAATTCATTTTTTTATTATTAAACAAGAGTAATAAACATAATTCGAAGCTCAGTCGTTTGATTGACAGCTGTCAAAACAATCAAAAATACAGCTACTAGACGTTCTTGTCCTTCAAGTTTGACAATTTAGAGATAAGGGACATTTTTTATTTCTTGTCTTGGCAAGGTGGTGCTGACAGGATTTAATGGATGTATATGAGAACTGGACTGGATGGCCCCTCCCCCTTTATCCTCCAAACAGGAAGTGGTTCCAAGAAGCCAAAATTATATAGACTTCTATAAAGAACTAAACAGAACTTTAGTAAGATAAAATCTGTCTTCCTTTAACTCTTGGTGTCCAGTTTTATCATATATTATGGTCCTTTTTTTTGTTTCCCCTTAGACTTTAGACATGTTTGCCTGTTGGAGGTTATAGCATATTTGGGGGCTCGTCCGGGATATATTCCCTTTAGTAAAGGGGCATTTTTTTTTTTTTTTTTTTGGGCAAGAAGTAACAGAATAACATTCTTTTTTAAAACATCTTCTTGATCATCTTAATTTTTTGTCATTGAATTTTTTTGACCAATCAGGTGCCTCAAAAAAAGTAGGCGGAGCTTGCTGATCCCCACGTCCAGTGTTCATGTAATCTGCTTTCAAGTGGTAGGGGTGTGGCCTCCAAACAAACTCCCTCCTTTATGGTGGGTGTGTTTACCATGGAAATATTGACTCACACCGACTTGGACCAATCACTGCTTACTGACATCGTCTGGTTCCAATATGGCGGCGTCCATATCGCCAAAAAAAAATAAATAAATAAAAAAATGGCGACTGAATTGACTTAGTTTGATTGGAGCCAGAAATAAGTCATTTTCTATGGGTGGCGTCATGCTTGCTCGGTCCAGTACTCACGTACAGTCATGCTTGCTCGGTCCAGTACTCACGTACAGTCAATGGTACAAACTAATGGGTCACATGACCAAACCTTTTATCTTCATTTGAAGCCCGTAAATTATGTCCTACAGATTTTTTTTCAAATCTTTCAGTCTGCAGTTTACACTGTAAAAAGTGAAAAACTGGATCAATCAACAAAACCAGAAGAATCAGAACCAGAACCAGTTTTATTGCCAAGTACGATTTTACTCATATGAGGAATTTGGGTTGGTGATGATGGTGCCTACATCGAATAAATCAAAACACAATTTAGTAAGAAGAAAAAGAAATATTACAACATAAATATATTTATTCACAATTCTGTAAAAGTTCTGTAGTATGTTACCTTTAAAAATACAAATAATTATATTAATTTCAACTTTTGAGTTCAGTAAACAATCGACTTAAGATTTTAATTTGATGAAAATTAATCATTTTAAATGTAAAAAAGTACAGGATTTTTGTTAATTGATCCAATTTGTCATTTTTTACAGTGTAGTAAATATAAATGTGTTTATTAAATGGCAATTTACTGACTAAGCTAAATTTACAACAACAGCTGAAGTGTTCACACCTCATTAAAGTCCTTATTTAAGGATATTTTATCAGTAAGGACCTTGTAGTTCCTACAAAAAGACAAATTTTATTAAATATATGTTCAAATACAAGTGAGTTAGTGAACATTTTGCATCAATTTGATCCCAAATCGGCTCAGATTTAAATAAATATTAGACAAATAGGATCAAATTATTCAATATTTTCACTGTCTGATCATTATTTTGGATTTCTTTAGTCATAATTTTACACAGGAAGAACCTGGAGCTTCATTCCATGTTGAATCTGCAGAGCTGTCAGCACATTTTCGTGGCGTTGGAGCTCCACAGTCAGTCATTCAGCTTGAGGAGAAAAGCATTAGCTAATAGAAGTTTAGTCTGTCTAATATGCATTTGGCACCTTTAAGCTCTCACTCTCTTCCCGTCCTGTCAACGTCTGAGTCAGGCTGCCGTCTGTGCATCCGTCAGGTCTATCTGCCCCTCCACCCGTTTTGGGTGAGATCAGATTAGTTGGAGTCTACCAGCTGCTGCGGAATTGGTGGGAATTGTGCCACATAATACATTTACATAAAGATCAAAGGTAAAAATGAGGCTTTGATTCTAAATGAAACAGACAGAACCCGTTTGCAGTGATGCTAAAAATAAAGGTGACTTTTAAGCGTCTTGTGGGTAGAAAGGTTTCTGATGCATTAAAGCCTCGTCGACAGCGGCAGACAGCGTCTCACCGTTCATCTGAGGGTTACGTAAGTTCTTCTGTGAAGCTGCAGACGCCGGAAAAAATGCTGAAGTTTGGCTTTTTCACGGCTGACAGGAGACGATCAGGCTGCAGTACACTGTCAGGACATGAAAATGATCTTTCTATTTCAATAAAAGACGTTATGAAACAAGTGTAATCATTAGTTTACAAAAAAAACATTTTTTTTTCCTAAAATTATTACTTTAAATTTGTAAATTTAGAAGAAAAAATATCGTAACTGTTAAATTACAAGAAAAAAGTCATATATTTACAACTTTAAAAGTCTTACTTTGTATAACTTTTTTGGGTAATACTCCATCATGCAAAAAAAGTAGCTTAAAATAGTAAAAAAACAACTCTAATCTTAAGAAGAAAATCAGAAGAAAGTCATAAAATGATCCGTCTGTGCAGCAAGAATCATTTACTTGACATGAAACCCATCAAATAGATATCAAAACCTAGAAAAATGAGTTTGTCAAGCATTCAAAAAGGAAAAAAACCTAAAAAATAAGAACAAATTACCTGATAGAATTACTTTAAGATGAATTTTATATAGCGCCAATGATAGTATTACTTCTAAGCAAATAGTTTGTATTTTTGGACCTAATTGTAGTTTATTTAATGATAGTGACAAAAAAAACCTACTGTAACACGTAGAAATGACTTATTTTAGAATGGAATCTCTCAAAACAAGTTAAAAAAATATTTACAAAATAACATGTCATACGTGAAAAATCTGTCAGTGGGACTAGTAAAACTGCCTTAATAAGATTTATTGTAAAAAGTTGTGATACTGCCTTTTTAAGTCAAAATTAATCTAGTTTAAATCGAAAAATAAAATTGTTGTTAAATTAGCATAACAAACCTACCTGTAAGTTAGCAAAAACCGCTAGCATGCAGCAGAAAATTAGCTAAACTCCAAAATATCCTTAAAAAAGCCTTAATTAGCCAAAACAACTAGCATGTAGCAGAAAATTAGCTAAACTCCCCCCCACACCCATAAAAAGCCTAAAGCCTAAATTAGCCACAACAGCTATCATGTAGCTGAAATTTTAGCTAAACTCCAAAATATCCTTAAAAAAGCCTAAATTAGCCAAAACAACTAGCATGTAGCTGAAATATCAGCTAAACTCAAAATTAGCGTAATATATTTTTTAAAAAGCCTAAATTAGCTAAAACAGCTAACATGCAGCTGAAATTTTAGCTAAACTCTAAAATAGCTTAGGAAAAAGCCTAAATTAGCTAAAACAGCTAGCATGTAGCTAAAATATTAGTTAAACTCCAAATTAGCCTAAAAAAACTGAAAAAATGCTAAATTAGCCAAAACAACTAGCATGTAGCCGAAATATTAGCTAAACTCTAAAATAGCCTAAGAAAAGGGCTAAATTAACCAAAACAGACATGTAGCTGAAAAACCAGCTAAGCCACAAATTAACGTAAACAATTTTTAAAAAGCCTAAATTAGCTATAACAGCTACCGTGTAGCTGAAATATTAACCAAACTCTAAAATAGCCTAAGAAAAGGGCTAAATTAACAAAAACAGCTATGTAGCTGAAATGTTAGCTAAACTCCAAAATAGCTTAAGAAAAAGCCTAAATTAGCCAAAACAGATATGTAGCTGAAATATTAGCTAAACTCCAAATTAGCCTAAAAAACCGAAAAAAGCCTAAATGAGCTAAAACAGCTAGTATTTAGCTGAAATATTAGCTAAAATAGCTTTAAAAAACAAAACAAAAAAAGCCTAAATTAGCCAAAACATGCAACTGAAATATTAGCTAAACTTCAAATTAGCTTAAAAAAATTTAATAAATGCTAAAATATTCCAAAAAGCTAGAAGAATACCATTATAACTTTACTAAAGTAACGACTAATCAACTATTAAATTAGTCGTCGATTAATTGTGGCAGCCCTAAGATCAACGATAAACAACTTTAAACCTGGTAAAATGTCTTGAATGTCTGAAAACAAGGTCTGAAATCTTTGTGTTAGACTCTAAGCAAAGAGAAAAAATGATTTCTGTTTTCCATCCAAAGCCTCTCCAGCCGCTCTGGGACAGACTTGGCCGCACTTCAGTTTACTCGTCTTCAGATTAATTTAGACTCCACAGCCCTTCAAAGCTGAACTACATCCCAGCCCCACATTACGGCTCCGCTGGCAGCCGTTTCTGTTTGAATCTTTATTTGTTCGGCTTCTTCTTTTCTCTTTCAGTGGCGGCCTCGGTTCGGACATGTGAAGAAATGGCAGAAAACGGGAATAATGGGGATGGAGGAGGTACTGGACCACCGTGTGATCCCAGCAGCTTCTCTGGTGCAACTCTTGGGACCAAACGGCACGTCCCTCGAGGGATTGTGATCCAGCTGACGGGGACGGAGGGAGGGTGGGACAGCATGGATGAAAGCGAGCTGATCTTCTCCCTGGACCACAACGAGGACTACCCGTCCATATCCCTGTCCAAGGAGAGGACTCTTTCTGCAGAAGAAGAAGCAGGTCTGAAGTCCCAGAGCTTCCATGTTCCCCTCTCACCTTCGTCTCCCGATTCCTTGGGGAACTTTTCCGCCAGCTTCCTGTCCCCCGGTCCTTCCTCGCCCACCCACCGTCCTCTCGCAAACCTGGTGAAGTCCCTCTCCACGGAGCTGGAGCCGAAGGAGGGCTCCAGCCTCCGACCCAAGCCCTTCCTGAGCCTCGTCAAGTCCATCTCCACGGAGCTGTCCCGCTCCGAACCCGAGGTGTCCCAGTCCAAGTCGGATTCCCGCCTCAACCTTCACCTGTGGAAGCAGCTGACCCAAACCAAAACCCGAAGCAACGGCGACTCTCGAACGGCCCCTCCGACCCCCACCACGCTCTCGCCGAGCGGCGACGGCCCAAAGGGGGGGTTCTTCAAACTGGAGCTGGACGACACCAAGAGGAGGCTCTCCGAGGCCGTGCAGGAACCTCTGAGCAGCATGTTCAGCAAGATCCGGCGCGAGGACGTCGGGGGGAGCCCCAAACACCAGAGCAAGCCCCAGCTGGCTCATCAGAGCAGCAGCCGGAGTTTGGGTCGGGAGGGCAGCACGGACCTGTCAGAGTCTCCCGTGAGAAACGCTCGGAAAACCGACGCCGACGTCCTGCCGGTGTTTGAGTGGCCCTCCGTGAGGCACGCGGCGAGAGGTCAGCGCGGCCTCTGTCCCGTACATCATCCCCGGCAGCACCACAGAGACGAGGAGCTGGAAATCTGCACAGACGGCGACACCATGCACGTCTTCTCCATCCAGACTCGGAGGAAGCCCAGAAGCCTCGCCGGGCTCCGGGTTCTGGCGTCACCGCCAGCCGGTGGATCTCCCAGGCCCCCGAACCCTTTGCCGCGCATGAGCTTGTTCTGCGTAGCCGTGCTGTCCTACGGATACTTCATCCTACCTCTGAGCCCGTACTTCTCCGGATTGGCTTTGGGATTGGCCTTTGGGTTTTTGTTGGGTCTTTTCCTCATCCGGATGGGTTCCTGCAGGTCTGACTGCTCGGCGTCGACTCACCAACCGGAAGAGATGCCGTTTGAAGAAAGGACTCTGACAGGCTGCTTTGACAGCTCTGAGCCTGACGTCCTGAAGGTGAGTGACTGAGTCACAGAGGAGGGAAAATGTCAGTCATTTTCATGTCATTTCATCACCTCAGCTTCCATTTGGAATATCTTTTGAGGAGCATTTGCTACACAAAGTATTTTTTCAGTTTGCACCTTGAATGAAACAGCATGTTCTCCACTTGACCAATCATGTGTTCTACATGCTCAAGAATCAAACAGATGATCTTAAAAGTATCTTTAATATTTGGCTATCTTGCCCCCCTATTGAGCCGCCCACAATAGCTGAGCGGCAGATACACCCCATTCTATATGATTAAGAAAAACACTTTTACAAAATAATGGCTTTTCAGTTGACTTATCTCCATAGCAACCATTTTATTTTTTCGTCTTCTAGGGCTGACGAACAGATTTATGTAATTTGTAGAAGAATCGGCAAAAGTAATTTTTTGGATTTCCTTAGCAACAGCAGTTTTTTGCTATCCACGCCTACATTTCTTATATATTCATATCCCATGTCATATAATTCCAAATGTCACCACATTTCAGTCATTTTTATATACTTTTATCACCATAGCTTTCATTTGGAATGTTTTAGGAAGCCCTTGTTCCACAAAGAATAAGATTTTTTTCATTTTGCACCTTGAATGAAACAGCATGTTCTCCACTTGGCCAATCGTGTGTTCTACATGCTCAAGAACCAAAAAGATTATCTAAAAATATCTTTAATATTTGGCTATTTGTCCTTCCAAAATCGTTAAAAAAAACACTTTTTTTCAAAATGGCGGATTTTCTGTTGAGATATCTCCATAGCAACAATTTTATTTTTTGGCTGGCTGGCGGTAACGAACAAATCTACGTAATTTTTAGAAGAATCGGTAAAAGTAATTTTTGGGATTTCCTTGACAACGGCAGTTTTTTGCCATCCATACCCACATTACTAATATGTTCTTATTATTATGTTCAGATTATCTATAATATTTGGCCATTTGCCCTTCCCGCCCCCTGTGGAGCCGCCCATACTGGATGAGTAGCAGCTACACCAAATTCCTTCTCCCAGCATGTGACAAAACAATCCTTTTTTCAAAATGGCGGATTTTCTGTTGAGATATCTCCATAGCAACCATTTTATTTTTTCGTCTTCTAGGGCTGACTCACAGATCTATGTCATTTTTAGAAGAATTGGCAAAAGTAATTTTTTGGATTTCCTTAGCAACGGCAGTTTTTTCTATCCACTCCTATATTTCTTATATATTCATATCTTATGTCATATCATTGTGGATGTCACCCAATTTCAGTTATTTTTATGTCATTTTTTTCAACGTAGCTTCCATTTGGAATATGTTTTAGGAGTTACTTCCTCCACTTGATATTTTTCATTTTGCACATTGAATGAAACAGCATGTTCCCCACTTGGCCAATCGTGTGTTTTACATACTCAAGAATCAAAAAGATTATCTAAAAAGTATCTTTAATATTTGGCTATTTGTCCTTCCAAAATCATAAAAAAACACTTTTTTTTCAAAATGGCGGATTTTCTGTTGAGATATCTCCATAGCAACCATTTTATTTTTTGGCCGGCTGGGGGTAACGAACAAATCTACGTAATTTTTAGAAGAACCGGTAAAAGTAATTTTGGGGATTTCCTTGACAACGGCAGTTTTTTGCCATCCACGCCCACATTTTTTAATATGTTCTTATTATTATGTTCAGATTATCTATAATATTTCGCCATTTGACCTTCCCGCCCCCTTTGGACCCGCCCATACTGGATGAGTAGCAGCTACACCAAATTCCTTCTTCCAGCATGTGACAAAACAGTCCTTTTTTCAAAATGGCGGATTTTCTGTTGAGATATCTCCATAGCAACCATTTTATTTATTGGTCGGGTGGGGGTATTGAACAAATCTACATAATTTTTTAAAGAATCAGCAAAAGTAAAATTTTGGATTTCCTTAGCAACAGCAGTTTTTTTTTCTAATTACGCCCACATTTTCTATGAACATTCCTAATATGTTCACACTGTACATCTTGTTTTGTACATTTTTTCTTCAGACATTCTTCCATTTAACTGAAATATTTCAAACTTGTTATCTCTTTTATGGCACGGAAAACTTGGGAAGAAAACTAAACTAATTTGTCCCTCCTTATTCTCTCTGCTCATGGCGTTATTGTTCCTGCAGCTGCTGGAGGTTTTAAGCAAAATTTAAAGTACAAATAAAGCTTTTTGGGGTTTTGCAGTCATGCAGGACGTTTACTTTATAAGCCAACTGGCTAAGACTGAAACCAAACCGCTAATGACTTAACAAGCCCGTTATTTTCTTGATGCATGAACTCTTGTTTTCAGTAACTGTCCTCCTCCAATCTGCCAAACTGCCTGACAAAGAGCAGCTCCTTTCCCTGCTTGTGTTTTCACTAATTACCTCTGGAAGTGACAGAGCCTGCTTGGCGGTTGGTCCCTTCAGAAGCCGACTGTCAGGCTCCGTTGGCGGTGGAGCGGTAATTACTGCAGCTCAGCAGCTGTAGCGCTCCTTAGTGTTGACAGTTTCATGAGTTTTATTTCACCAACTGCAGCGGCTGTGTGTTGGTAACAGTTTAATCTGAACGACCTGATACTACTCTGTTAAGATAAGGTTAATTCATTCGGACTGCCGAATTATCGCGTTAATCGCGATTAATTAATCACATACATTTTTTTTAAATCGTGTTTATCTCATTTTTGCGTCGGATGGTTACTTCTGTGTTATTGCACAGTTATATTTTTTAAGTTTAAACACTTGTTAACAAAAGCCGACTGTTCAATATGTTGTCATGGTAACAGCTTCAGTGCAAACATTCTTAAATTTGAACATTCTGGACCAAAAGTTTTTTGATACTTGTTAAAAATTACCCCTCGGTGATGTCAAAGTAAAGGTTGGAAGTTATTTAATATAAAATAACAACGTGATAAAGCCACCTTTTCGTTTTATTTTGATCTATTACTGCGCCAAAACGTCACAAACTTAAATAAAATACCTCAAAATGAGGCTTTTTACAGTTATTAATGGGTTAAAAATATTGTGATTGAAATTGATTAATTAATTACAGTTCACAATTAATTAATCGCACAAAAATTGATAACTATAATTTATAATTTTGTTACTTATGCTAAACTGGGTTGGTGTTAAAATGTAAATTTTTGGAAAATTAATTTCTTACACTTCATCATTTTTAATTTGTTTTGTTTCATGTAGACGTAAAAAAAGACTTTCAGTGATTTGAGCCCAAAGATTTATCACAAAACAGCAGAGAATATAACAAACCGATCAAGTTCATCAGTTTCAATAGTTAAATATTTTACTTCTCGAGTTTGAAACATCTTAAAAATACAAAAAAAAAAATGAAAGTGACAAGAAAATCCGGCTCCTATAATCACAAAGGGAGCAAATTAAACTAAAAACTAAGCAGAGTAAAGAATTTTACTGTAACCTTTCAGTAAAGTGACACTTTCCTCCTTCAGAATCTACTGGAATTATCACGATAACAGTTGAAAAGATAAAGTATGTTAAAGATTTTGGGTTTAAGCGTCACCGGTGACGCCTCAAATGTTTTAAGACAGTTGGATTTATGATTGACCGCAATAAAACTTTATTGACAACATCTGAAACATTTGTGTGAGGATTGTGGGTTTGTTTTTGTCGGTTGTGTTATGGGTTTTGGTCATGTTGTGAATTGTCCCTCAGTCTCATCAGTTCCAGCTTTGTAATCACCCACAGCTGTCTTCATTTCAGTTAATGACCCTCAGTCTATTTAAGTGTGTAGTTTATTTGTGTTTCAGTTCTTCCTTGTCAGGTCATCTGCTCTGTTGTGTCGCTTGTTTGGGCCTCCATGGGTTCTTGTCGTGTTTCTGTTTATTTATTGAATGCCCAATGAGGCAAATTCTCTTTGTGGTTTTGGACTATATAAATAAAAGTTAATTGAATTAATTTAACACCAATTCCTGACGATTTGAGGCTCATTCAAAAAATAGAGTCAGAAATGGTTCAAAAACATAAATTTATTGGGCCAGTTGTTGTAAAAACTGTCTTTAACTCTAAGTGTGTCTTTTGTGCATTCATGTCATTGTTTATTAAGTAGTGCTTCGACAATTCGTCAACTAATTTAATAGTCGATTAGTCGTTACTTTATATTATATGAAGTCAGAGTGTGGTAAAGTTGAAGCATTCTGCTAGCTTTGGGGGCTATTTTGGCATTTATTAAGGTTTTTTAAGGCTGTTTTGGAGTTTAAATAATATTTCAGCTACATGCTAGCTGCTTTGGCTTATTTCGTTTTTTTTGGTTTTTTAGACTGTATTTGAATTTAGCTAATATTTTGGCTACATGCTAGCTGTCTTGGCTAATTTAGGCTATTTTGGAGTTCAGCTAATATTTCAGCTGCATGCTAGCTATTATGGATAGTTGGATTTTTTTTCATTTTTTTTTGTTGAAAATTGGAGTCTAGCTAATATTTCAGCTACATGCTAGCTGTCTTGGCTAATTTAGCCTTTTTGGTTTTTTAGGCTGTTTTGAAATTTAGCTAATATTTCAGCTACAGGCTAGCTGTTTATGCTAATTTAGGCTTTTTTAGAGTTTAGCTAATATTTCAGCTGCATGCTAGCTGTTTTGGGTAATTTAGGTTTTTTTAGAGTTTAGCTAATATTTCAGCTACATGCTAGCTGTTTATGCTAATTTAGGCTTTTTTAGAGTTTTGCTAATATTTCAGCTGCATGCTAACTATTTTGGGTAATGTAGGATTTTTTTCAGTTTTATGTGGCTAACTTGAAGTTTAGCTTATATTTCAGCTACATGCTAACTGTTTTGGCTAATTTAAGCTTTTTTTTCCATTTTTTAGGCCAATTTGACATTTACCTAATATTTAGCTTGCTATCAGCTTCAGTGATTTCAGCTGTCAATTTCAGCATCTTCAGCTATCAGCACTAGCATCTTCAGTGGCCAAATTCAGCTTACAGCATTCATACTAGCATCATCACGGGTAATGCTATTTGTCTAGTTTTTAGTTAGTTTAAAAGATGGTTAAGATGTGTGATTTACGTCTACTTTGTGCATGACCTGATTAGTTGACTAAATGGAAAAGATGATCTGTGATTAATCAACTATTAAAACAATCGTTTATTCCAGCCGTATTGTTAAGCACAAATACATTTTCATCATGTATTTTGCAGTTACATTGAGTTATTTTGGGGGAAATTAAATCAGAATTTGCCTAAATATGAGTTAGAATTTTCATGGTGGATTTGTTGAATCAGATGAATTTTATTAGCTTTTTTTTTTTTTTTTTTTTACTTTTAACCAGCCTCGAACCTTAAATAGAGTTAGATGCTCATCACCAACAAAAAGACATCTTTGATTAAGGCACATTTCTAATACTTAGGGACTTAAAGGTATTTATTTTGTGCTTTTCTTTTAAATTTTTTGGCTTGTGTGCTTTGGATGTCGAGCTGCTTCAGGGTAATTCTGTTTCATCTCTTCTGAAGTGAAACCACGACAACCGCTAAGCCGTTTACTCTCGAGAGCGGCCGCCTGAGCTCTCCAAAGCCCAGAGGAAGACCACAATAAGACCCTCAAATCCAGATCAGTTCACAGGAGAATTCACTGGTACGAGGGGCCAAATTTATCTATGTTTACAGCCGTCGAGGGGAAAAAAAACAGTGAATTTACACTGAAAAAACAGACTCATGGAAATAAGTAAAGAATTCTTAAAATATAAAAATACTTTATTTAAATAATTGGGTTAGAAATATTGTTTTACCAATAATTATTTTAAATCTTTAAAATTCCCTGTCACTTGGACATGATGCATCCATGATTATGAAATTATTGTATCATGAAATGCAAATATATATATTTTTAAGTATATAAAGTGATTATGAGAGTAAAAAATCATATTTTGTCATTTATTTTGTAGAGGTTCTAATATTGGCTCATATGGGTTTTCTTTTTGCATCTTTATACTCCTACTTTTTTAGTATTTCTATACCTGTTCTTGTAATATGTTGTATAAATGCAAATAAATAAATAAACTAAGATTATTTTTCTATTGAAAAACATTCATTGATACGATTATTTTTATCTTGAAAGACGACAAATAAAACTTTATTTTCTTGAAACAAAGGTCTTTTTATCTTAAGATTCGGGTTTTCCAGTGTGAGAGATTTCATGACATCATGAAACATTTTTACGCTCTTGTTTTAACCAAACTGCACCAGTTTAAAGTTAAAATCCTTCATTCCCATAAACTAAATCTCAAATAATTTACTGTTTTTTATCAAATCAAATATATATTTCATTTTGTGGAGCTGAAAATTCCTCATTTATGAACCGGTTTTTGTGAGTTATATAAGAGGGGGGGGGGGCAGAGCTTGAAGCAGAAATCAATCCTCATCAGAAAACAGCCTTATAATTTCCCGCCTCTTCAAATTGCTGTGATTTGGCGCCGCTCGTCTCTTTATACCTGCGCTGTATTTGATTACAAGACGACTTTTGGATACCCGACTTAACCTGTTTTCATGAAAATATGTGACAGAAATGTTAAAGGTTTGGACCAATTAAAGTTATATTCTCTTCTCTTCCTTAAAATAAATAAATGTTTGATGTTTTATTAAATATATATATTAATATTATAGATTTAAGTGGCATTTATTAGCTTGCAGTTGCCACCTTACCCCCCTTCTACTCGTCCCTCATTAGAGAAATACTTTTTTCAAAATTTCTGTTACTTTATCTCCATAGCAACCATTTTATTTTTTGGCCGTCTGTGGGTGATGAATAGATAAATGCTATTTTTTATAGAAATCTGCAAAAGTAAATGTTTGAATTCCCTTAGCAACGGAGGTTATTTGCTTACCACGCCCACATTTCTAACATTGTTCCGCTTATTCCGGGGATTCATGATTATATTTTAACAACATTCCAGTCAAAAATGTGTGAGCAGTAGATGAAAGCTGCTATGGCCAGCTCGCCACGCTAACGCCGTTTCCAATCTTTAAACATTAAAATCAACATTTTTTTCTTAAAGTCCTCCATGACA
Source organism: Oryzias melastigma (assembly GCF_002922805.2). Taxonomy (NCBI): domain Eukaryota; kingdom Metazoa; phylum Chordata; class Actinopteri; order Beloniformes; family Adrianichthyidae; genus Oryzias; species Oryzias melastigma. The sequence goes on from NC_050530.1 coordinate 1,888,062, forward strand.
ATTTTTTTAAATTAAACTTTCTCAGTAGTGTTTTATTTATGATTATGACGTTTTAACCCAAAATCTCACTACCGAAATGTCTTAAAAAGCCATTTTTCACGTTGATTGGAAGCCTCCGTTTTCAAAATCTCCTCTGAGGGGGCGTGGCTTTTGGAGCTGAGCTGAGCGGCTCTTCCTCTGTCTGATTATGATAGCTCTGTGTGATAGCACTGCTACATAAGTGTCAAGCCCCTCATAAAATCATATACATATATTAATGCTGGCTTTTCTGTTAGTGTATCTCCATAGCAACCATTTTATTTCTTTGTTGCCAGGGCGTGACGAACAGATCGGTTTAATTTTTATAAAAATCGGCGACACTAAATTTTTGAATTTCCGTAGCAACTGAAGTTTCTTTGCTAACCACACCCCCATTTTTGATATATTGTATGTTATATTTCTTTTTTTCAGCTTGATTCCCGTATTAAACTTTCACAACATTTCACTCAAAAATGTGCGAACTATAGATGAACGCCACTTTTGCTAGCTCGCCACTGTTTAAAATCTTTAAACTTAAACCAACAAGCAGCTTTCCGATGATCATTTTAGAACGAGTTTTCATTTATAGAAGGTACTAGGTCATTTTTGGGGGGTAAAATTCAAGAAGTCTCCTCTTCTCAATGTCAAAGGTCAGCAAAATGTTTAAACTTTGTAGTGTGGGAGGTAAAATTGGTCCAAAAAAAAGTTTATTCTTGCATATTGTGGATAAAATGTAAAAATCACCAAATTCCCTATGTCAAAAATTTGTGCCGGGGCAACATTCTTTGCTCAAGACTTGTGAAAAGTGCAGGACTAATGCGGAACAGAATAACCAACTCTCCTTTGGAAGCGAAGCATAAAAAAGGGGCAGATTCATATTAAAATGTTTGATTTCATTCAAACCAAATGCTTTTTCCTTTTCAGGGCTGGATGAATGAAATCCATGATTACGACCCAGAAACCTGCCATCCTGCCATGACTCACTCCGTCTTCGCGACCCTGGAGGGCTCCTGCCTCCGTCTGGACTACCCACGCGCCAACATCAGCCGCAGGGCGGCCTATGATGAGAAAGTCCACGACGCTACCTTTGTCAAGTCCCGCTGCTTTCAGCTCGCACAGAGCAAAGTATGAAGACTCCCTGAGGGGACTCTTGTTAAGGAAGTTCATCCTAAATGCAGTTCTCCTGCTGAGTGCTCAGTAGAAGGAATTTGTGACCTTTTCCTCGTGTTCATAGACTAGTTCATTCCACCACAAATGTAGGAAATCCGATTTGGCTAAAGTTAAATTCTGTGGCGCTCCTTCAAACCTCCTTCAAAAATTTGAGCAGTGGCTTTGAATTGATTTAATAAATGCATTTGAATTATTAAAGCTGGATCTTAGAATGACATTTACATTGGCCTTTTGGCTGAGGGCCTCAAAGCACAAGCAAAGAGGGAGGGAGGCAGTTTGGCTTAAAGGTTAATTGGCATAAATATGTTCAGATTAGTTCATGTGATAAAGTTTGTTGGTACTCATCTTCACCCTGCTGCCCGCCTTTGACCTACTTGTTGAGTAGCCTTTGCTCGAATACACTTTTCTGATGGTTCAATCTCCATAGCAACCATTTTATGTTTTGGTCGCCCGGGGACACCAAACAGATCAGTGAAAATTTCAGAAGAATCGGCAAAAGTAAATTTTTGGATTTCCTTAGCAACGAAGGTTATTTGACGACCACGCCCACATTCCTAATATGTTCCTGTCCTATGTTATATATTTTTTTCAGCTCTAGCCAGGGATCCATGCACCAAATTTTCATAGTATTCTGTTCAAAAATGTGCTAGTAATCGGAGAACGCCACTTTTTTGAGCTCGCCATGTGCACGCCGTTCAAAATCTACAATTACTAATTCCAACATTTTTTCCACATTAGCTTTCCAATGATGCCCGAGACGTTAGAAGATTGTCGATAAAAATCTGTAAGGCAAATTTTCGTTCATAGCTGGTAGTGAACGTGTTTTTTAAGAATAATTCAAGATGGCGGCTTCTTCTTGGGGTCAAAAGTCACAAAACTTTTGTGGTGGTTGTAGGCTTACGCTGGGGGCATGTGTGTGAAATCTTTTGAAGATTGCTTGAAGAAAAGTTTATTTTTCCCATATTGCGGAAAAATGTGAAAATCAGTAAATGTTAAACTTTGCCACAAAAATGGCCGCCAAGCTGTTGATAATCCCATAATAATCCTAAAACTTCCTGTGGATATCTCTGACACGTGTGTTGTGGTTTCATTAGTGGATTTTGAATGTTTCTAAATTCTCTCCTCAGGTTTTTTTGCTGCCGTCTGTGTTAGCTCGGAAAAGGGTTTGGAACCCCAAATACCCCATCTGCATCCAGCTCGCCGTGGGGTCCCACTCCCAGCCCGGGGAGAAAGGCGGCTCCGTGGAGAACCTGAAAGAGGAGCAGGGCGCCGAACAGTCGCCGAGCTCTTCCAGAGCCGCTCTGTACCTGTTTGGCCGCACAGGAAGAGAGAAGGAGGAGTGGTTCCGCCACTTCCTGTTCGCCTCCAAGGAGGCGGAGCTCGAAAAGCCAGGGGAGAAGCAGAAGCCGGGCAGATGCATTTCCCAATCGGGTAGGAGGAACGTTAGGAATGCATTAGCTAAGAGGAGAGAAGGCATCCATGCAAATACTACATATGCATGGATTATGGATTACACGCTCAGCATTTTTTTGCTTTTTTAATCCAGTCTCAGTCTGGGGACTCAGAAATCTGACGGTTCTAAAGCTCTTCAGACTCAGTCTGGTGATTATTACTTGGCTTTAGAGTTCATGCTTTTGTGCCTAAAACAACAAAAAATTGTTCTTCACTGATTTGAATCACATAAAACAGGGTGTCAAACTCAACCACACAAGGGGGCCGTAACCCAAGACTCACCTTAGGTCGTGGGTCGAACAGGATCAACATTTATTGAACAATAAAACTAAATCTTTTAAACCTATAACTTTTTAACATAATCATGAACTAGATTTATAGCATTACCTGCGATAATTGCTAGTGGGAATGCTGGATGTGGCCCCTGAAGATGCTAGTGTGTGACTGTGAAGCGCTTTGGGCCGTCGAGGGAGGGTAGAAGGTGTTATACAAGTATACGCCATTTACCGTTTATCGTTTTAGTGGTGGTAACTGAAGATTCTGAAATGGATAGATAAAAATGCTGAAGCTGATAGCTGAAATTATGGAAGCTGATAGCCAGTTAAAATATTAGTTAAATTCCAAATTAGCTTAAAAAAACAAACAAACAAGCAAACAAAGACTCAGGTTAGCCAAAACAGCTAGCATGTAGCTGAAAAAACAGCTAAACTTTAAATATCCTAAAAAAACTGCAGTGTAAATATTAGCCTAACTCCAAAACGGCTATAAAAAAATTAAAAAGAAAAGCATAAATTAGCCAAAAAGCTTAGAATATAGCTGAAATATTAGCTAAACTCGGAAACAGCCTAAAAAAACGAACCAAAAGAAAAGCCTAAATTAGCCAAAACAGCTAGCATGTAGCTGAAAAAAAGAAAAACTTTAACATATCCTAAAAAAAACTGAAAAAAACTAAATTAGCTGAAACAGATAACGTGTAAATATTAGCCGAACTCCAACACGGCTATAAAAAAAAACGTTAAAAAAAAGCATAAATTAGCCAAAAAGCTTTTAATGTAGCTGAAATGTTAGCTAAACTTTAAAATACCCTAAAAACGAACCAAAAGAAAAGCCTAAATTAGCCAAAACAGCTAGCATGTAGCTGAAAAACAGCAAAACTTCAAAATATTCTGAAAAACTGAAAAAAAGACTATATTAGCTCAAACAGCTAGCATGTAAATATTAGCCTAACTAAAAAACAGTTAAAATCCTTAAAAAAAAGCATAAATTAGCCAAAAAAGCATGTAGCTGAAATATTAGCTAAACTCTAACACAGCCTAAAAAACGAACCAAAAGAAAAGCCTAAATTAGCCAAAACAGCTAGCATGTAGCTGAAAAAAAGCAAAACTTTAACATATCCTAAAAAAAAAGAAAAAAACTAAATTAGCTGAAACAGCTAGCATGTAAATATTAGCCGAACTAAAAAACTTAAAAAAAACTTAAACATAAAAGCCTAAATTAGCCAAAACAGCTAGCATGTAGCTGAAATATTAGCTAAACTCCAAAAAAATCTTAGTAAATGCCAAAAATGTCCAAAAAGTTAGCGGGATGCCAAGTTTTAAATCTTCAAGACTGTAACTTTTTAACATAATTATGAATAATAAAAAGCAATAATAGTATTCCAGAATAAATCAACTTAAACCTTAAATAACTTAAACTAACTAAATATATTTTGTCAAAATTATAAAAGTTAGAAATGAGCTCAAGATAATATTGGGCCATTAATAACAATAAAATGAAATTATTTGGAGGGCCGGATCCGGCCCCTGGGCCTTGACTTTGACATACAGGAATTAAGACTCTTCAGATGTTAACATTTCCACAAACATGTGAAGGAATTCAGCCTCATGAACGGTTCATGTGTGCAGAATGCAGGAACAAATCTGTGAGAATCCATGTCAAATTCCTGCAGATCTGCTTGTTTATGGGTATTTTTCCACCATTTTCAAAGCTAACATGTGACATTTCAAAGATTCCTGACTGCAGAGTGCAGCAAAGGGAAATCATTTAGTTATTTATCTCACTCTGAAATATCGCTGCAATTCGGAAAATGGAAAATTGGTCAACAAAACAGATTCTATTTACTGTATTTATTAATAATATGCTAACACACAAACAGAAAAATGAAAATACTGGTCAGCAGATTAAAGAATAAAGTTGAATTGAATCATTTTAACGATTCGATTTATATCGTAATTTGTCGTTAACAATACGATTCAATTCATTTTGAATTATCTGATTCACTGACCAAAAAAAATCAACTGTGTGACTGAGAACAGTGAAGGGAAATTTTCTAGATTTCTTGCAAAATAATCAAGTATAAACTAAATATGTTAAACAAAATTAATGTAAAATCCAGTCACATTTTAGTTGTATACAGTTAAATCCACTATTTCAAATTTATTTAAAAATGAAGTGCAACAAATAACAATTCAGGTTGACTAAAGGTAGATTTACCTGTTACATGGTGTCATGCGATTCATTTGTTTGAGCAAAACTATTGTTGTGAACAGCTTCATTTTGATGTATATGATATATATTTGGTATATTTATATTTGGTATTTATATATATTGGGTTTATGGTGTATATTTGTGACTTTGTGGTGCAGAAAGAGATCAAAATACAACCAAAAAGTGGATTTAGGAAATTAAAATATATATATATAAATAAACATTTACTTTTACTGCACCAAACGGTTCAATTTTTAATATCAATTGATTAAGAAAACACAGTTGTGGGGTCAAATTTTACTCTTTAAAAAACAGTAGGAACACTTTTCTGAGTAATCCAAAAAATATTAACTACAGACTACATTTTTTTTTTTTGTGAGCCATTTTTTCAACCACAACTAAGTGATAAGCTAATCTTGAGCTGCTCTGCTGATTTTCAAACTCCTTTAATCATTTCCATTTTCACCTTTCTCTGCATTAACAGTTTCTTCTCACCTTTCTCTCTCCTGAAGTCAGGTAGCAGCCCATCGATGTTCACATCCGGGTGTGAGGATAACGACTAACAATGAGCCTAAAAATGGATTTTATCTTTAAAGCAGCTCAAATGCAGTCATGTTTTAGAAAAAAAATTGAAATTACGGCGATTAAAAAATGTGTCAGTAATTAAAACGGTTTACTGTCTTTGAAAAATTCAAAGTGATTTTTTGCGGTCATCACATGTATTCTGATTGTTTTTATATTATAGTTAAATAAACTTACCAGGAATCAATCCACATGGTATTTTCAAATACAGATTTAATCAATTTATTTTATTTTGAGACAATTTATGATAACATACCTGTTGGTCAATTCGATTAACGACTCGCCTCATCCCGATCTGGTTTGGTAATAGTGTATAACCCGCAGGCGCTACCGATCCTTCACGGCCCCCCTCTGCACACCTGTGTCGTGGCTTTTCTGATGGCTTAATCTCCATAGCAACCATTTTATATTTTGGTTGCCCGAGGATACCGAACAGATCAATGAAAGTTTCAGACGAATCGGCAAAAGTAAATTTTTGGATTTCCTTAGCAACGGAGGTTATTTGCTAATCCCGCCCACAATCTTAATATGTTTCTGTTCTATGTTACTTTATTTTTTTCTGCTCAAGCCAGGGATCCATGCACCAAATTTTCACAGTATTTCGTTAAAAAATCTGCGAGTGACAGGAGAATGCCACTTTTTCAAGCTCGCCACGCGCACGCCGTTCAAAATCTGCAATTTCTAATTCCAACATTTTTTCCACAGTAGCTTCCCAATGATGCCTGAGAAGTTAGAAGACGGTCAATAAAAACGTCAGGTTTTCTTTTGTAGCAGGTACTAAAGGTGTTTTTTTAGAAAGAATTCAAAATGGCGGCTTCTTCTTGGGGTCAAAGGTCAACAAAACTTTTGTGCGGTTGTAGACTCACGCTGGGGGCATGTGTGTAAAAATTTGTGAAGATCACTTGAAAAAAAGTTTATTGCTGGAAAACGTGAAAATCGTCAAATCTCAAACTTTACCACAAAATGGCCGCCAAGTCGTTGGTCATGTGGCCATCCCATAATAATTGCAAAACTTCCTTTGGATATATGCAACACACGTGTTGTGGTTTCATTAGTGGATTCCAACTTTTTTTTCCCAAATTATTTTTTTTAGCTGAGTCGGTATTTTTTATTTATTTATTTTTTTTTTTGCAACTTTTTTTTTTGTTTTTTTTTTTTAATATAAATACGTTTGGTGTGTCCAAATTTTGGTAGGTTTTCGAGTACGTGTTTAGGGTTAAATTATTTCTCAAAGGTGCTAAAATATTTACGTTTGCGAAAACAATCTGATCCTTGCTGTCACCATTTTTCCCAACGTTTTGCCTTTTTTTATACATTATTTTATTAATATTACTTTTTTCTGCATTTCTTTAGGTGACCCAACGCCGAACGTTCCTTTCCCGAACAGCAGAAGCCCGAGCAGAGGGGGCAGCGGTGACCACGACGCCCCTCCCACACCCCCGGCGCCGTGCATCCCCTCCGCCCCCCCTGGAGCCTCCAGGGGCCTTTCTACGTTCGATTACCCCAGCTACATGGCTCGACTTCTGGCCACAGAATACTCCACGCCCCTCTCCAGTCCGGGAGGAAGCAGCGTGGAGGCCAGCCCCACCGCCAGAAGAAAAGTGTGTCCCGTTTGCAGACAAATATGGAGTTACACAATAAAGACAACAAGAAATTCTCCTTTAAGCTCAAACTTGTCCTTTTTTTACCCCTCAGTGTACGTGTGATCTGACAGAGTTCCCTGAAAACAGCCAAACGGCGTGGGTCAACGCTCTGATTGGTCGAATTTTCTGGGATTTCCTGCGAGAGAAGCACTGGGTGGACGCCGTCTCCCACAAGATTCAGAAGAAGCTCAGCAAAATCCGAGTGAGGAGGATTTTTATAAAAACGTAGACGTTAATATTGAGCATTCACACTATAGTGATTCTCATGTAAGTTTTCAGTCACACTCAGCAATTTCAGCAATCTTGGTTTCAAAATGTTCAACTTGTTCAGGACATTTCTGGTGTATTTTTTATATTCATAACTTTATAGTTCTTGAAAAAAAATAGGAAAATATGCCCCAATAGGCAATTTATGAGTCTTCGAATCTCAAAATGTAAGTAGCAACAGGCCTTTAAATATAATCATGGGCTGTGTTTTCATCTTTTAAAGCATTTAAAAAAAGAATAGCTTCTATTTTAGCAATGTGCTAATGTTTTTGGCTAATTTCTCAACCACTTATTTAAGTTTAGCTTCAAATTTAGCAACATGCTAACGTGTTTGACTAATTGAGTTTACTGAGGGATTTCAAGCTATTTTAGAGTTTAGCTAGTATTTAAGCAACATGCTAGCTTTTCTAGCTAATTTGACCTGAGTTTTTTAATGCTAATTTGGAGTTTGGCCAATATTTTAGCAACATGCTAACGTTTTTGGCTAAATTAGTATCCACTAAGGTTTTTACAAGCTAATTTAGACTTTAGCTTATATTTTAGCAACATGCTAACGTTTTTGACTAATTTAGTTTACTGAGGAATTTTAAGCTATTTTAGAGTTTAGCGAGTATTTAAGCAACAAGCTAGCTTGACCTGAGATTTTTTTAATGCTAATTTGGAGTTTGGCTAATATTTTAGCAACATGCTGACGTTTTGGGATAAATTGGTATCCTATAAGGTTTTTATAGGCTAATTTAAAATTTAACTTCTATTTTAGCAACAGGCTAACGTTTTTGGCTGATTTAGTTTATTTAGGAATTTTAGACTATTTTAGAGATTAGAGAGTGTTTAAGCATCTGCTAGCTTTTCTGGATAATTTGGCATCTACGGATGTTTTTTTTTTTTTGCTAATTTGAAGTTAAGCTAGTTTTTTTAGCAACATGCTAACGTTTTTGGCTAAATTAGTATCCACTGAGGTTTTTATAAGCTAATTTAGGGTTTAGCTTCTATTTTAGCAACAGGTTAATGTTTTCGACTAATTTAGTTTACTGAGAAATTTCAAGCTATTTTAGAGTTTAGCTAGTTTTTAAGCAACAAGCTAGCTTTTCTGGGTAATTTGACATCTATTGAGTTTTTTTAATGCTAATTTGGAGTTTAGCTAATATTTTAGCAAAATGCTAACGTTTTTGGGCTAAATTGGTATTCACTAAGGTTTTTATAGGCTAATTTAAAACTTAGCTTATATTTTAGCAACATGCTAATGTTTTTGACCGATTTAATTTACTGATGAATTTTAGGCTCTTTTGGAGATTCGTAAGTATTTAAGCTACAAGTTAGTTTTTCTGGCTAATTTGGCATCTACTGATGTTTTGTTAGCTGCTGATTTGGAGTTTAGCTAATATTTTAGCAACATGCTAACTTTTGGCTAAATTGGTATCCACTGAGGTTTTTATAGACTAATTTGGAGTTTAGCTTCTATTTTAGCAACACACTATTTTCTTTCTCAAAATGGTGATTTATTAGGGATTTTTAACTATTTTACTACATATTTTTCATACATTTAGGTCAACTTCAGTGCTCTTTCTTAGTGCTTTATCGACATTTTAGCGAATGTAACATTTTGCAGATAGATTTTGCATTCAGCATCTTCAGCGACTACTTTCAGAAAAAGCATTCACACTAGCATAATCGCAGGTAATGCAACTTTTCCAGTTGGAATTCATTCATGCTTTCCTGCAGCTGCCTTACTTCATGAACGAGCTGAGTCTGACGGAGATGGACATGGGTTGCTCCGTGCCGCAGATCTCCGCGGCGTCCAGTCCAGAGGTGAACCACAGGGGTGAGTGCACGCTGCAGCTTAAACCACTGTGGAGCAGCTGACCCGCCGCTGATGTTATTACAGCTGAGCTTCAGATCAGACCTATCATCCTATGGTAATCTCATAGACGGTCATTAGGCCTTTGCTTTCAGCCTTTTCAGCTCATGTTTTCACGCTGGTTGCTCTGAAAAACATAATTTGACGACCTGGCGGTGCAGCATTGTGAGGGTGTTGGGATTTCTTGTCCTCCTCCACCCTCTTTGTCTCCTCTCCGGCTCCTAATAATCCACCGTAATTTCTCATAAATTTAATTTCAAGGCCTGATCATCCGAGTGAAAGCTTGCTTAATCCTCCCACTAAGCAGTTTGGCAGTCTCCCGCTGACCCCTTTGTGGCTCCCCCTGCAGGCCTGTGGGTGGAGCTGCAGCTGGTCTACACGGGGAACCTGCAGATGACCCTGCAGACCAAGTGTGACCTGTCCAGGCTGGGGAAAGAGGCCGGCCGGGACCTGGCTCACTGCTTCACCGAAACTGGTACCCCATGGTAAGAAACCAATCACACGCTTGCTTTTTGTTGCTTTGACCTAAAATTTCATCTCAAAGATATTTAATCTCTTAATTTTATTCTTGATAAGACCCCACCTCACAAAGACAACTCCAAAAAATCCTACGTATAGGACCTCCGAGAACACTTTGAAAATAGCTCAAAAAGATGCTCAGAGTGACCTGCTCTGTTGTGTGACCTCCACTCAGCTCCAGGCCCATCCTCAGGGTGTTGGCAGACAGTGACGAAGAGTCGTCCAGCGCCGCTTCATCCGATGAAGAGGAGCTGCTTCTGTCTGAGCCTCTGGGTCCAGCTGGAGAAAAGGTCTCCACTCCGACCAGTGAAGGGTCAGTGTGCTGGTTTATATACGTTCTGAAAGCAGGAAACAAACTGACACCCAGATGGTTCTCACTCGGCTTCAGACGTAACTCCTCCAGCCTCTGATTCAGCATCCAAACCCTCAATCTCCTCTGATCATCTCCCACAGGGCGGGAGGAGGGAAGACTGGAAGGAAGATTTTGAGATTTGTGGACAAAATCACTAAATCCAAGTACTTCCAGAAGGCGGCAGAGAGCGACTTCATCAAGAAGAAGCTGGAGGAGATGTCCAACACGCCGCTGCTGCTCACCGTGGAGGTCCGAGAGCTGTCGGGGACGCTGGCGGTCAACATCCCGCCGCCGCCCACAGACAGGATCTGGTACGAACAGAGAATAAGCCCCGCCCCCAGCACGCAAACGCGTTCCCTTCAGTGAAGCTTATTCAAGATTTAAGAGTTTTAGCAACTTGTGTCAAACAGAAATACAGTCAGTTAGCAGTTTGTGTGAATTTAGGGCTTAAAATGATTTTATTAAATGAGGAAAATGTCAAATTTATTATAAAGTGGGAAAAACTACTTATTTTACCAGTTTGGATTGCAAACTTTATTAATATTTAGTGATTAAAGTTAAATGGAAGTTGTTTTAATTTGGAACGTGACTTTAAATGTCCACACTGGAAAAAGACGGAACATAAAAATAGAAAAATAACCAGAAGAAGAAAGTCAAATAAAAAATGACTTAAGTGTCCAAGCAGAAAGTCATTTAACTTCACAAGAAATCTGATAAGAAATGAAAATCTAGATACAAGAAGTTCCACAGAAGCATCAAAAAGGTGAAAATAGGCAACAAAAGGAAGTTATGAGTCATGTAGTACAATAATTATCATTTAAGGTTTGTATTTTTTCAGTTTTTCTGAACCTAATTGTAATTTATTTTGATTACAGCAACAGAAGTCTAGAGTAAAAAGTGGAAATGATTCATTTTAGAACCAAACATGAACAAAATAAAATCTTAGTACAAGTTGGTCCATCATAAAACACTTACAAGACAAAAATATATTCCATTTTACTAAAAATATATGTAACATATTAAGAAATAGATCTCAATATGTCAGTAATTTACAATATATTTAAAAAAAATATAAATATATGGATGATCAACCTATTTTTAAATATATATATATATATATATATATATATATATATATATGTATCATATATCATAGAGCAATTTATTGCAGTATAAATCACAATGTAATATATGTTATGATATTATTCAATATATAGATCAGTATATTCCAATATAAGAAAACTGTAATAGTTTAGTATTTTAATATATTGTTGTGTCTTCAGGGAAATCTTTATAAATCTAAACTTATTCTTGGAACAAGAAGAAGAATTTTAGTTTCCAAAATAACGACAATAAATTCCAGTCTAACTTGTCAAAAATGATTGAAATGTAAATGAACATCCTTCAAATTGAGTTTTTTTAGTCTTAAATCCATTTTTTTTCTCTTTTCCAACCATTTTGTAGCAAAATGGTTCCTTTCTTCAAATGGATCAAAAGTTTCTCGACTGACTTTTCAGAAAAGTTTGTGTAGAGAATAAAACTGTTGAATGTCTAAAATAACAAGGTTTGAAATACTTACAAATCGAGTAGTTTGCAGTGTAGAGCTTAAATGTACAACTGAAAAAGAGTATGTGAAGTATTTTATTAAAATCACCTTCACTTAAATTTATTTGAAATTCAGAAAAGTTCAGGACATTTTCTCAGACTGAAATAGAGAGAAAATAGCCTGATTTGTAACTCATACAATTCATTTTATACATTACTGTAATTGTGAATTCACATTACAAAATAAAAAAAATTACAATTTATACATGCACACATTAAAATGACAGCAGCTTGAAACTAAATACACGCACAAATCTTTAAAAAGTACTCATGAAATCCTTGTTACACAGACACAAAACCACATTTACGCACAAATCTGATTCACGTCTCCAAGATTTGTGTGTAAGTGATGCGTTTAAAGGCTGCAAGAATGCTGGGTCATCAGAGTTTGTGACATTTCCCCCCTTTTTTAAACACATATGCCCCATAATTATTTTAAAAAGTCTAAATATTGGTCTGCAGGTACAGCTTCTGTGTCCCCCCCAAGCTGGATCTTCACGTGCGTCCCAAACTGGGGGAGCGAGAGGTGACCTTCTGCCACATAACCGAGCTGATCGAGAAGAAACTCCAGGACGAGTTCCAGGTAGCGACACCAACGCCTCACGTTTGACAATTCTTCTACTAAATCTTCTTCTGTCCCGCAGAAAGTGTTTGTTCTGCCAAACATGGATGACATCTACGTCCCTCTGATGTGCTCTGGAGTGGAGAACCAGCAGAGCTCCTCCACAGACTCTATTGAGAAGATCCCGCCTGAGGGGGCGGAGCCTGACTAGTGCCTCAGTGTTGAGATTTTGATACGTAAAAAACGAGTTTGCCTCTGGAGGTTTGAGGAGCACAATAAGCTGAAACAGACGTTTCATCCAGAAATAAAAACATTAAACATTTAAAAATTGTTTACATGGATGATCAATAAATTTGATGTTTACAACTTTGGATGATGAGATTGTGAAGATGGTTAAATAAAAGCTGGAGAACCAGTTCTTCAACGTCGACAAATGTGGTTTGTGGCTTTAATAAATGTCGGTTAGAACACTTACTGGATGCAGATTTATAGTCCAGAATGTTCTAAGGTGTGGAACAACTTTCCCATAAAGCACGAGTCAAAGTCAAGACCCGGGGGCCGGATCCGGCCCTCCAGATCATTTTATTTCATTGTTATTAATGACCCGATGTTAACTTGCGCTCATTTCTAACTTGTATAATTTTGACAAAATATATTTTAATGGAGAGTAAACTATTTAAAGTTTAAGTTGATTTATTCTGGAATAATATTCCTGACTTTTTATTATTCATGATTTTGTTAAAAAGTTACAGTTCTAATGTTTTAAAATTTGGCATTCTGCTAGATTTTTGGACTATTTTTAACTACGGCCCGCGGGCCATATGTGGCCTGTTACACTGGAATAAAAGATTTTGATTTCCCGTATTCATGTTTGATTTCTCTGTAGTTCAAGTGTCTCCCCACAGAGGGCGCACTACAAATAAATGAACCTTTGTTAGTTATTCTGAATTCATGCTGTGCTTGAAGATTTGTTTGTTTTTTCCGATATTCTTGTGTGATTTCCAAGTCGGTCAGACATTTTTCCGATTATTCCAACACCGTATGAACACAGAATTCCCTGAAATTGAGTTTTTTCCTGAGGAACTCATTGGTGAAGATGGCACTAAAATGAGATAAAAACCACAATTTTGAAATCAAAACTCCAAAATGTTCTGTTTTAAAGTTATTTTCAATCAAAATTTGAGTGTGTTTTTGCAAGATCCTGTGTAAATTCTTCTTTTTAAGAGGTCAATTACCAAAACATGCCACAGATCTGCTCCTGCCGGCCCTTCTGTCAAATTTTAGAACTTTGTGTGTCCTACGAGTAAAATAGTTTGCCCATTCCTGATGTAGAGCCAGTCATAGCAAATTGGGGGCTCGTCCGGGATTTGTGGTGTAGAAGAAAAGTCTCACTCTCTTTTCAAGCAGGTCCACGGTGGAGGGGCTGTAGGCACGAACATGTTTCAGAAGTGTTCACTACGACTATCGCCTGCAGCATGCCCATAGGAAAAAATGTACTTGAAACATACAAACTCCAAACAGAAAGAGATTCAAACCAAGTTCTTCTTGAATGTTGACAGTGCTAACCACTGCACCAAAGACTTTCTGTACTTAATTCAGTCTGAATAACAAAACTTCTGATGGTTTTCAGTCTTTCAAATCATTCATTAGAGCCGACATTAGAGGGCAGCAATGCTTTATTAACCAGAGACAAATCCTATTATCACCATCAGCACTTTGACTGAATCACAAAATATGTCAGAAATATTTAATTTTTTTAACATGCATTCATGGATTTTCAGATTAAATTAAGTCAAATTAGAGACATTTCACTCAAAATAGAATTAAATTTAAAAAGGAAATGGGAGCTGATGGGATGTTGAACTCGCTATTCTGTGTTTTTAAATAAGAAAACATTAAAAAAATTTTTTTTTTTTTTAAAAAGTATAAAAATAAGAATATTCAAACAAAATAAAAGGAAGCAAAAATACCAATACAATTATAAAACTATATAGAACTCAAGTAGTCACCCAGAGAGCGTGACGTTCATTAGGAACAAAGTTTGTTTATAAAGAAGAGTTTTAATTTCTCTTGAATTTAAATAGGAAGTTATGGGATGGCCACAGGACCTATGCCAGTTTGTGGCAAAGTGGGAAATTAGCAGACTTTCAAATTTTCACACAATTTGGGAAAAGAAAACTTTACGAAATTTCACGCACACACCACAAGATTGAGTCTATAACCAGAACTAAGTTTTGTTGACCTTTGACCTCAGGAATTCCCAATTTAACTCACAATATAGTACCAACAAAAACTTGCTCTGCTAAAAATGTTTATCTATCACCTCAAAAATCACCAAGAATGTATATAAAGCTACTTATTTCCCTTTACTTTACTTTTTTACTTAAGAAAAAAAGTTGGAATTGAAAGATTTAGATTTCTAACGTTGTTAGCTTTAATGTTTTAATGTGCCAAGCTTGCAAAACTGGCGCTCCCATGTTGTTCCCATATTTTTTTAAAAATCTGAATTGTCGGCTCAAGCTGAACGAAACGATATGACATACGACACGAACAGATGAAAAATGTGGGCATGGCGAGCAAAAACCTCCGTTGCCAAGGAAATTCAAAATTTTACTTTTGCCAATTCTTCTAAAAATGACTTACATGTGTGCGTCAGCCCCAGGCGACCAAAACATAAAATGGTTGCTATGGAGATAAAACCAACAGAAAAGCCGCCATTTTGAAAAAAGCTGTCTTTTTTTAATATTAATTTATCTGACCGAGCTCATTAGGGCAGACGAAAAGGGGGGTAAAGGGGGGAGGCAAGGACAAATGAATGCTCCCAGCTTCAATCTGAGTTTATATTTATTGTTTAGATAACAATTTTAGCAATTTTTCCTTTTTTTAACGACCTCTTATATTGTCCTTAGGGCGTTTTTTGACCAAAAGGAGCCACGATGAAAAGAAAGAATTTTCACGCCTTTGATAAACTTTAGAGTGACTGCAAATAGTTAAGGTCAAAGCATATTATGAAAACCCTTATCTAACCTGCAGGATGAATCTAAACGATGTCTTGTTAAATTAGCAGGAATGGAGGAAGAACCTTTTATTGATGTTAACAGTAAACGTCTGCACGTTTCAGCTTTGAATCATCGGCCCGCTGATGTCTTTGGAAGAAAAATGTGCAGGTTTCGCATTCTGAGTTGTGGGAAGCAGCTGAAGGACTTCAGTTGTGTCTGAAAGCGCCTCCGGTAAAAACGGCATTCCAGGAAAGAGCAGCTGCTGCTACAGATTATACAAGTCTGTGAGTTTATAGAAGCTTCTTTCTAAAAATAGTAACACACTATTTTTTCCTGGAGCAGATCAACATTATTGTCATGTTTTATGTGTGTTTTGTAACAGTAGGAGGAAATAATCAGATCTGAGTTCAGTGTGTCTCTGGGACAGGAACACAATTACTTTGATTTCTCCTGATAGTTTTTTTAAATGTTGGAAACACATTTTTAAATTTTATTTCCTGTTTCAGGAAAGTGACTTTTATTAGTTACAGATGTTTACTATACTGAAAGATGTCACGTGCTGCAAGACTTTTACAGCTGGTCAGCAATATTTACTCCACAAAATAAAAGAACATTTTACTTCCTGTTATGAGTATTATAAGATTCATTTTTCTGCTTTTTCTGCAGACTTGACCCTTAAAGTTCCCAATGATTAGCTTTAGATTTATTTATTTATTTTTTTTTTAATTTAACATTTGTTTAAGTTGCATTTTATTTTGAAGGTAATAAAATGCATCCTCGTCTCCATGGTAACATGAAAAACATTTCCTGGATTGTTCTCGTCTGAATATAAAACAATAAAAATCAACAAATGAACAGATAGTAGAGGCTCATATTTATGAACCGCAGCCGGTCAACAAAGAGCAGATTGTTGACCTTTGACCTTAGAAAAACAAAAGAGGCCGCCATCTTGAATTTTAGAAAAAAAAGAATGAGAAAAAAACTTATTTCAGGTAACAAATTGAAACTCACCTCCTAACTCTTTGAAATTCATTAGGGAGCAACTTGGAGAAAAAAATTGTTGGAATTAGAAGTTGTCAATTTTGAACGTTGTCAGTGCGGCGTCCTCACAGAAATGGCGTTCTCCTGTCGTTAGCACATTTTTTACTGAAATATTGTGAAAATGTAGAACATGAATCCCCAGCTCAAGCTGAACAAAACAATATAACATGTGATGTCAAAATGTTTGGATCGTGGGCGTTGCTAAGGAAATCAAAAAATATACTTTTGTAGATTCTTCTAGAAATCACATAGATCTATTCGTTACCCCCAGACAACCAAAAAATAAAATGGTTGCTATGGAGATAAAACCAGCAAAAAGCCGCCATTTTGAAAAAATCTTGTGCAGTTCAGGCCGAAACAGAGGAGGAGTCGGTTGTTAATATTTTGACTGGAATATTGTAAAAGTGTAACACATGAATCCATGGCTAAAGCTGAATAAAACAATATAGCATTTGATATGAAAATTTTAGAAACATGGGCTGATTAACAAAAATATCTATTGCTATGGAAATAGAAAAAAATGTTTTGAAGATTCCTCTAAAAAGTGACATAAATCTGTTTGTCAAATCCAGACGAACCATAAATAAAATGGTTGCTATGGAGATAAAACCAACAAAAAGCCGCCATTTTGAAAAAATCTTGTGCAGCAACAAACTGCAAAACGAAACTTTTCGGCTACAAATAGAATATTTCATATTTCATTGAAATTATATTTCATTCAGTATATAGAGCAATATATAGATTGTATATTTCAATATAAGAAAGCGGTAATAGTTGGAGTATTTCAATATACTGATAAATATTGTTTCCGTACATGGAATATACTGTAAATATAGTGTCCTCCATATATTGAGAAATATTTGGTTGTTTTGTAAGTTAAAAAACTTATTTTTCCAAGGATTCTTCTTAAAATCAGATGAATCAGACAACCAAAAAATAAAATGGTTGCTATGGAGATAAAACCAAGAAAAGCCACCATTTAAAAAAAAAAATATATGTTTTTTTGCAGCTCTGGCCAGAGACATAATTTGGTGCAACAAATTGAAACTGATCTGACGGATTTTGTCTAAGTTGCCAGAGGTTTCCTCAGAAAGAACAGGTTTGGCGGCGGTAAAACCGTGACTGCGGGGCCTATTCTTGCAGTAATGACAGGCTCTGGACTAATCATTCATCTGGGGTTTCCTTGTCTTGGGACAGGAAGCTCTGAAAGCTCTCTGACGGGAACCGAATTCCAAAGCAAACGGTCGAGCAGCGATTCTTGTCATCACCCTTTAACCTACTTCCTTTAAGTACCGACAAACACAAATGAATATTTATGTGTCACCGCATTTTATGAAGCAGGCGGGTGAATGTTTCACCTGCTGAAGCAAAGGTCACTAATAAGGAGAAGACTGAAGATGTGTGGTCTGAATGAACTGACTGACTCTTGGTGTGTTTACAGCCGATTGCAGGAAAAGATCAAATTCTGATTTCCAGTAACGCTGCTGATTTTCATGACGGGTTTTGTATTGAAGTGTTAAACGTGAGCAGAACATTCTGAGATCAGATCGTAAATACAGACGTGGTTAAAGGTCAAGGGCAGGATGACGTTTTCTTTATTGTGCATATGTGAAAAAAATCTATTCTAACTGAAAACAATACAGAATTTTGGAGGAAATGATTCTGCATGTTTAGGATTTTGGCAAAAAACTTAGGAAATGTTTTTTTTGCAATTCATTAATTTTTTTTTCCATATGGTTTTTGTTTTCAGTTTTAATGGCTATTATTTTACAGATAATTTAAAAAAAAATGTTTTGCTGCATTCAAGCCATTATTAGTTCTAAATAATGTATTATTTTATAATTTTTTTTAGGGCTGTGAAAGTTAAATTTCATGAATAATTGAACAAAATTAAGGCGTTAATAAATATTATCCTGACATGCAGATGTGTGATCTAAAATAAACTTGATATTTTATTAACTTAAAGAGATAATACAGCATTATTTAAAGTTTTTGAACTAAAGTGATCTTTTATTTTAATAATTAAGACAGAAGATGAACGTCAATCGACAGCTGCAGCACAGATAGAAAGATCTGCTGTGGTCGGCGGAGCCAAACGAGGAAACCAATAATATTTTATTTTGGGATGAATTTTTCTACGGTAACGACTACCGGTTTTGTCTAAAAATTGTGTAAACTCTGCGGTTCACTGGAAAAGTCCCGTACGAGAGGCGAGCGGTTCCGAGTGGACAGACACGCCCCCACCTGTGTGCAGACTCCAGGCGGGCCGACCTGAAGTCCAACTGGATCAAACTTCTCCCCCAAAATTTTATTTTATCATTTTTCAAAAACAATTAATGAGAAAAAAAGGCTAGAATTGAGATTAATCGCGATGAATTTTTCTAGTTTGCGATTAATTAGTTAAAACATTTTAATCGATTTCCAGCCCTAATTTTTTCACATTTTCTTGACTCTCCTTAATGTCCTGATGGCAAAACCTGATATTTGAGTGCTTAAGATGGAATTCAGATAAAAAACAAAACCTCTCCATCCTCGTTTATGGTTTACTGACATAAATTGCTTTATGAAAAATGATTGCATCTTTTCAGAACACAAGTGTTTGCACATATTCTTTCTGGGTAGGAAGTGCTCAGTCAGCGTTTGTCCAGCGGCGCCAAAGCAAAGCTGTGGACAGACACCAGGGGATTTCTCTCCAAGACCTTCCAGGAACCTGAACTTCTGGTTCTGGTGAACTTCCAGCTCTAAAGCTGCCACATCCTTGAGAGCGGGGGGCGGGGGGGCAGAGCGGAGGTGGTGCAGTCCTATTGTCTGTAGTGAAGAAGGTGCACGTGCTCGACCGGGATTGGTCGGTTGTTCTCTGTACGGAACAGCTGAACTTTGAGCTCTCTCCTGGTTCTCTGAGGAGACAAAACCAGAATACAAACGGGATAAACATCCATGCATAGATATATCACATGTAGAGTAGAATACAAATATTAGAGACTCAAATACTGGTCAAACGCCAATAAATAAGAGAATAAAAAATCAATAAAATGTGCAAAAATAAATAAATAAATACATTAATTAATATTCTCCCAAAAGATTGCACAATGTTATCCGTCCAACAAGTCCAAACATGATGTCTGGTCTCAGAGGGATTCAGAGAGAATCATAGATCCAGATTTAGTAGATCAGTAATCTAACAGCTTGTAGTAAAAAACATTTTGGAGGTTCTGCTTTAGACTTGATAGTAAATTAAAAAATTAAGAGATAAACCTCCATGCATACATATTTACAAACACATGTAATTGATGCCACTATAATATGGAGGCTGGAAAGAGCCAGTTTGAAATAAACACATACACCATTAAATAAATAAATAAATGTGTCATTAATTATTTAAAAGTGGCAATGAATAAATAAATGTTGAAATAAATGTGGCATTAAAATATTAAAATGGAACATTTAAACATGTAATGACATATTTATTTATTTCATTGCCATTGTGGGTTAAAAGAGCCAAATTGAAATAAATACATTTAATATGAAAGACATAAATAAATGTGTCATTAATGATTTAAAAGTGGCAATAAATAAATAAAAGTTTAAATAAATAAATACATGTTGAAATAAATGTGGCATTAAAACATGAAAAGAGCTCATTTAAGTATTTCATGATATATTTATTTATTTCATTGTCCCTTGTAGGTTAAAAGAGCCAAATTGAAATATATAAATAAATATGTCAATAATTATTTAAAAGTGGCATTAAATAAATAAAAGTTTAAATAAATAAATAAATGTTGAAATAAATGTGGCATTAAAACATGACAAAAACCCATTAAAAAGCACTTTTTAACATTTCATAATATATTTATTTATTTCATGATTTAATGACACATTTCATGAAACAGGAAGTGGACACACCATTCAAATGCAATCTGTCAAACTCTGCCGTCAAACTCAGTGGGCGGGCCTAACTCTCATCATCGCTGCTCCATTGCTCTGGCCTGGAGCAATCCTCGTCATGGCGAAATCAGTAATGGAGACCTTTGTGATCTTTCTTAATGGACAGGACGTCAAAGCAGGACCGTTGATCTCAGGAAACTCGGGAATCTTCGTTTTGAAAGACATCAGTCTTAAAGGACTCGAAGGTGGAGATTGTTGAACGCTCCATTCCGATGTTTCCATTTACAGACACATACATCCATGTATCCGTCTCTGTTTTCCTCGTCCGAGCTGGAATTCCTCGTTATTTAGTAATGTTAGGTTGGGGGTGTGAGGAGCTGTAAGCTAGATGTAAAAGCATATAAACAAAGGGATGATGGGAAGTCGAGGCAGGCTTACTTCCAAAACAACAGGCGCGTCCACGACTCAGAGGTGAATCTCTAATGAACTCCTGCTGCTCTGCAGAAACTATGTCCTAAAAAGTGACAAAAGTTTTTGATTTAATTTAATTTTAATTTAATTTTAATTTGATTTGTTTGATTTGATTTGATTTGATTTGGATTTGATTTGATTTGATTTGATTTGATTTGATTTGATTTGATTTGATTTGATTTGATTTGATTTGACTTGACTTGACTTGACTTGACTTGACTTGATGTGATTTTGGATTTGATTTAATTTTGGATTTAATTTAATTTTGGATTTAATTTAATTTGACTTGATGTGATTTTGGATTTGATTTAATTTGATTTGACTCAATTTGATTTTGGATTTAATTTGATTTGATTTACAAGCATAAAAAGCACAAAAGAATAAAAGCAACAAGTATCTGATGAATATTGATATAAATGTTTAATTCTGTATTTGTGTGTGTCACTGGGTGCATCATAAACAGAATTTGTGGCCAAACGAACAAATATCTTCTGTAAAAGTACGATTTTTTCTGATAAACAGGACAAGGATTTGCCCAAACAATATTGCAATAAGACAGATTTCAGATTTTTATCAAAAAAGACATATAATTATAACAAAAATTTTACTGGAAACACTTTGAAAAAAGAGTCTTAGATCTATTTAAATTTTTAAAAATCATATTTGTATCAACTCTCGTTGCTGAAGACGTCAGTATTAATGATTCAGAGACTTTCCCTCCAACATCTACCGTGACCAGAGTTTCCTGCAGCTTTTGGACACAGAGCTCCTTCTGTGGTTCAATCATCAGCAGGTAGTTCGGGGGGGCAGACATGTGACCTCTCTGAAGGAATTCCCCAAATTCAGAAACATAAACACCGCCGCCTCTCACGTGAGGACCAACGTGAGCGGGTCTGAGGAGACACAAAAAGGTGGAATTTCAGAAACAAATGCAGATTAAAACGCTGAAGAAAAACAGGTTGAAATCCCAGATTGTTTCACCTAAAGGTCGGTGTCGCTACATTTAGTTTCTGTCCCATTTTACACTTTTTTTTTGCTCCTTAACGCATCTTTCTTCACCATTTTCCAATGATTTTAAACGTATTATTTGATGTTATTCCTATTCATGACCACAAAAACGTATTTAACATAAATCAAAAGGAGTTTTCTAGAAAACACCATCTTGAATTTATAAAAAAAATATCTAGTACATTCTAAAAATGTAAATACCTCCTAGAGATTTCAATCGATCCCCTCCTAACTCCTTAAGCATCATTAAGAATCTACTTTGGAAAAAATGTTGACTTTAAAGTTTGCAGGTGTTAAACAGCGTTAGCATAGCGAGCTAGCAAAAGAGTCGTTCCTCCGTTATTTATCTATCGGAATATTGTGAAAATCTATTATGTGAATTTCTGGCTAAAGCTGAATGAAACCATATAATAAACCACATGGAATATGGAATGTGGGCGTGGCAAAAAAAGGCTCAGTTGTCAAGGAAATCCAAAAAATTACTTTTGCAGATTCTTCTAAAAATTCCATGGACTTGTTTGTCATCCCCCGGCAACCAAAAAATCAAATGGTTGCTATGGAGTTAAAACAGCAGAAAAGCTGCCATTTTGAAAAAAACATTGTTTTTTTTATATGTACTTATTGTATTCTGATGGTATGGTTCTGACTTTTGTCCCAAGTGCTCTTGAGCTCATTGACAAATTTTCTTTTTTGTTAAAAATAGCAGAGACCAAAATATTATATCACAACCCAAATGCTTCAGTCAGAACGGACAAACAGACGTCCAGCAGGTTTTTTCTTGGAAGAGGAACCAGACAGGGTTGTCCACTCTCCCCCTCTCTCTTTGCAATATTCATCGAGCCTCTGGCTGCAGCAATAAGACAGAATGAGAACATTAAAGGAGTTAAAACAAAACATGGCAATCATAAAATTAGTCTCTATGCGGATGACATATTACTTTTTTTACATAAATCATGTTCTATAAGTGAAACAATAACAATTATTAACAAATTCTCCTCCATCTCAGAATATTCAATTAATTGGAATAAATCAGTTTTATTATCACTAAACAGTAACGCTGAGCAATCACTCTCAATACCGGTCAAATCAGGCAATATCAAATATCTAGGTGTTCACTTCTCTCCCAAACTATCAGAACTGGTGCAGCTAAATTATACCCCGTTACTGAAAAACATTCAAGACGATCTAACTCGCTGGGTCAACCTGCCCCTGTCGCTCATGGGCAAAGTAGCCACAGTTAAAATGAACATTTTGCCAAAAGTTAATTATCTATTCTCCATGATTCCAACACAACCTCCACTGAAATGGTTTAAAACATTAGACTCAGCCATAACCAGCTGTCTCTGGAAAAATAAACCAGCAAGAATCAGCCTTAAAACTCTAAAATCTGCAAAAAGATGTGGAGGCTTAGAATTACCAAACTTTAACAATTATTATAATGCTAACAGATTACAGTACATATTAAAATGGTCAAGAAATAATCCAGAAGATAACTCATGGATGGACTTGGAACAGGAGTTATGTGGAAAAATCAAACTGTCAGATCTTCCATTTATCAGCCAAACAATAAAAAAAACATGATTGCTTCCAAAGTATTAGCATAAGCACCACGTTAACAGCCTGGTGGGATTTTCTCAAAGTGTCCAAGTCCTCTATCGTGCCATGTAAAATGACACCCATCTGGAACAACCCAGACATCCTAATAAACAAAAAGATGTTACACTTCCCAGCTTGGCAAGCAGGGGGCGTAACACTACTAGAGCACCTAATTATTGATAGACCTATCACACCCCAGGAACTACAAGATAAGCATGGAATAAATCACTTCTTGGAATACCAGCAACTGACATCTATAATTACTAAAAAAGTTAAATACAATGATAATGACTTAAAATTACCAGAACTAGTTATCTCTTTCTTTAAACTTTCAATGAAT